>NC_134852.1:104473255-104770755 GCF_049852395.1 Peromyscus maniculatus bairdii
AAGGAGGCCTCTTGGGCGCTTTGGGGGCTTGAACTTCGTTTTGGTCTCCCCTTTCAGGGGATGTAGATTTTCACTTCACTTTCACGAGTATTGTCAGCCTTTTCAATGTCTTCAAATTTCCCCCTTTCTTTAGCAGACACAGTCTTTCACCTCTGGATGAGTACTTCTTAGAGAACCCTGAGGAGCAGACAGAAGCAGCTGGGTGCTTTTCTTGCACTTTCCCCAGCAAGCTCGCTCAAAGAATGCGCGTGAGAACATTTTGCTTCTCGGCTTCTTCAGCTCTCCTTTGCCAACGTTTAGGTGATTTTCCTGCGCAAGGCAGCGTTGCCCAGTGCCTGTCTAGCTATTGCTTGCCCCGGCACTGTCTCTATGGAGCTCATTTTACTATAAAGGTTGTGAGAGAGGGAGCCAGATGCAGCCTCAGATACAATAGTTTTTAAAAATTCTGATCTCAGTTATGTGTGTTTGTGTGAGTATGTGAGCTAATGTGCACAATATGTGTACAAGTGTCCACAGCGGCCAGAGAGCATTGTATCCCCTGGAACTGGAGTTACAGGTAGTTTTGAGCCAACCTAAGTTGGTCTCGGGAACCAAACCTGCAAGAGTATTAAGTGCTCTTAATCTCTAAGCCATCTTTTCATTTTCATAATACTTTTTTTTTGAAAACCCATTTTCATTGTATGATACAAATGCTTCCCAGATAAATGACTGATTTCAGGGTAAGGGTAGAGTAAATACTCGGTAAGCCAGGGAAATGTTCTTTTTGAGATAAATAAAATAATTAAAATAAAGCTTCTACAAAGAAAAAAAATGGAAAGAAATTCACAGTGTAGAGAGGTACCCTATTAATTGGTAGAAAATGCAAATCATGTATTTGATAAATGATTAACATCTTAAACATAAAAAAGCTTAAAAGTGCCAAGAGTAAGAAATAAGGAAAACTAATTAAAACAAGCAAGGAACCTAAATATACATTTCTAAAATGAAGGCATACACATGATCAACACACACACACACACACACACACACACACACACACACACACACAAACACTATATGCATATTCTTTCTAATCATTTAGAGATACATAAGTAGAGTTGTAGTGAGATATCATCATACTCTAGTCAGAATAGATATTACAAAAAAAGATAAAGTATAATGATTGGGAGAAAAAAGAAAGCTTGTGCACTTCAAGTGGGGTTGTAAATTAGCATAGCAATTATAAGGAACTAGATATCCCTGAAAAAAATAAAATTATAAGTCTTTTGTCCCCCAAATCCCATCTCTAGATTTTATTGAACTTGTATGAATTTATTTACCAAAGAGACTTCATTATTTTGCTCATTGTCACACTGTTCCCAATAGCTAATTCAGAGAACTGACATGTAGGTCTATCAGCAAATGAAGGGAGAAAAAAAACAACAACAGAGTATTTATAAACAATGGGCTACTAGTCAACCCTAAACTACACAAATTAAATCTACACAAATCAACCTGGGGAACATGCTAAGTGAAGCAATCAAGTCAGAAATCATCAACATCAATGACATCAAAATCATCATCGCCATCATTACCATCAATCATCATTATCATAATTGTAAAAGGTGTAAAGTGCAATTGTCTGAGAACTTACTATTTCTAGGGAAATGTTTTAAAGTATATTTAAGGTAATGGAACATGGTGTAATTCCTACATGTAACTTGAGAGCGGTTCTGAATTTTCCAGGAGTAATCTAAGCCAGAGTTCTATTTGAGAGATACTCAACAGCAAGTTGCTATTCATAATTTTTTTTTTTTGTTTTTTTTTTTTTTGTTTTTCGAGACATGGTTTCTCTGTGTAGCTTTGCGCCTTTCCTGGAGCTCACTTGGTAGCCCAGGCTGGCCTCGAACTCACAGAGATCCGCCTGGCTCTGCCTCCCGAGTGCTGGGATTAAAGGCGTGCGCCACCAACGCCCGGCAGCTATTCATAATTAATGTTAACTGTAAAGAGGATGTTTCTAGACATTGCAATTTATTGTTATATTGTCTCAGATTAGTAGATTATTGAGGAGAACAGGAGTAGAATAGGAATTTTAAACAGTGGGGCCATCTTTCTCTTGCTTTATGCTTTGAGGTGTGGATGTATATTGCACCAATGCAGGGTTTAGATGTAGGGATTTTTCTTCTTGACAGTTAATATGTTTCCCACTGTTTTGTCTCACATACTGAAACTCTGAAAAGGGTTTACTCTTGTGGTTACAAAGAAATAGCACGAGAAGTGAACCTTCCCATTTTCATGAGTGCATCCAAAGATCAGAAATGTGTATAGCTCTGGTGTGTGTAATCAAGAGGGTAGAAAAATACAGCTGTTTGCGAAAGAAAGACTCATTTGACACCACCAAGATAAATGAAGAACAGTTGGTTTTCCATCAGAGTCACACCTCCCATAATGCCCTTGTCTCTACTTCTCTGTGACATGAATATTCTTCTGGGTAAAGGGGGAAGACATATTTATAGATCATGGAGACAGCTGTTGTTCTTCGAGAGGATAATTTGTCCCAGCTTCAGAAATTGTTCTCATTGGTCACCATGGGAGTGAGGCCAGATGTTTTGTGTTATAAAATTCAATGTCAAACCAATTATGGGTGTAGTGATGCATCATAACATCTTGGATGAAGAAATTGTAAATTAGACCACTTCCTCTTTGGAAATTTAAATTTGGACATTTTATCTGGTGATGATTTATGTTGGCTCTCAGTAGAAATGATCTTGATTGACAGGCTGGTAAATCCAATCTGTGCCCAACTGGCCACATGTGGTTACACTTACCCTAGGATAGTTATGAATGAGGACCATCAGAAATCTAAGACTTAAAATGTTATGAGATTTTCTTGTGTGTGTTTTTGTAACTTCAGTGTGTGGTTCTTAAGCATAAACTTTGTATTCAACCACATCATGTCACAATGTTAAAACCTTGGATATGTTTGGGTTTACATGTAGGTATATGCTGTTCAAGGATGCTAAATAAATTGTGAAAATAATGTTTGCACATCATATATTCCTATGTCTGGTGTAGTGTAACTTGATCACATCTACATAATCATGTCTATCATGAGTTGGCATCATTTGTACTCTAGCTGGCTGCTTCCAGGGTCTATCACCTAGATATAATGAGATGAAGATAATGTTGGAAAATTTAACCCCATGGTATTTATAAATCTTGTAATGTGTTTTTTTTATTGTAATAATGTTTTTGGAGTGAACCTAGCAATTTATTACACTCTGTGGACACATCTGAAGCATCATTAGAGTCTTGCCCTCCCACTTCCATGATAATTAAGAGTCTCCTAATGAGTCTAAACTTCTGTATAATCTCTTTATTTGAAGACTAATCTTTGGAACAATGATGATAGTCTGAGAGGCCATTGTAATCAATGGAGGGACATTCACAGTAATATGAGGCATGCAGGGGCTTTGAGTTTGTCACTGAAGCCACAATGAAGGATATCAATAGATGCTAGGTCACAAACACTGTATAGAAGATTTGTGTAATCAAATAGCTGTGTAAAGAGAAAATTGTCAAAGGTCAGGTTCTCACTGCAGTGTGAAAAACAACTTTGATGATGGCATTAAAGAAGACAGTGAAGAACATCATTCAAGAGATAATCTTGGGAGTCATGTGAAAATTAAAGAGATGGAATCGTCATGGCACAAGCAGTGGAGAAGAGAGAGGTTTTGTGATCCCTTATGACTATGACTTCATTAATACCATTGTTGTTTAGAAATACTATTGAGTAACTACAAGTATGAACCCGGGAATATCCTATCAGAGTAAGAGTTTCCTGGCATTTCCTCCTGACAAGGACATTGAAGAGGATCTGAGAAATTTAGCAGTGGTTGTGAAAGTGTTTGGTGACAATGCTGTTTTTTAAAAATTATTTATTTTATTTTTGAGATTGTAATATTGTTACATTATTCTCTCCTTTTCGTTTCCTCCCTCCAGGACCTCTCATATAATCTTCCTTGCTGTTTTTCAAATGTACAGTCTCTTTCTCCATTAATTGTTTACATACATATATGCATATGTGTGTGTGTTTATGCATTTATATTCCTAAATATAGGAATATACCTAGCCAAGTCTATATAATGTTACCTGTATGTATCTGTATGTTCCTAACCATATGGTCTCATTTATTAGGCTTTTCTGTTACACTTTGTTACCTCTCATAGATTGAAGGTAAGTCCCTTTTGCTGAACAGACTGTGTACTTTAACTGCAGGACTAGCTTGATGTGACATGAAAGATTACTCTCTGAGGACTAGCTTCCATAGTACCAGAAAGGGCTATGCAGATTTCCAATGGAGTTTCCAATAGTCCTACCCAGCTGTGATGTCCATGAACCACATCAATAACCAGCATGGCAAAATAGGCCTAAAGGTACAATAGTGGTACTCAGATGTTATTGCCCTCTGGATCTTGTAGTCTTTGTGTCCCATCTTTCACTGGGGAAAGCATGCAATAAAGATGTCTCATTTTGGCTGAATTATCCACATCACTTATTCTCTGTGCTTTGAGTTTCTGTTGTGAGTTTCTGTGTTAACCATCATCTACAACAGAAAGAAATCTCTCTGAAGATGTCAGAGAGTTGTACTATTCTATGAGTAAAAATATACTTATTTAGATGATGTATTTTTGACAATATGTTCATTTAGTAAAATAATAATAGTAGATTCAGCCTTGGGGTCTGTGAGTTCCCCAACCAGGTTCTTGACCAGGTTTACAAGAGCAGGCATTTGTTTCTTTCTGTGGATCAGGCTCCAAATTCAATCAGATAGTTGTTAGTTACCCCAACAAGTTGTTGGTTATTAATATTCATACAATTATTGTACCCATAAATATATTTTGATATACTGGTCATTGTTGAAGTTCTAAGGGTTCAAAGCTGGGTAAGACTGCTGATGAGTTTTTATGCTGAAGGTGCAATGTAACCCATGCCCAGAAAAGCTATGCCCCATGTTGTCACTCATAGGTGGATCTTTATGCCAAATTTATTTATTTTCTTGTTTTATTTGATGTACCTAAGAATACCAGAAAACTGGAAAGTGTTTATTGGTGAGGAGGGGGAAGAAAAAAATTAATAGAATGTAATAGTAAAGCACAGATGATATAAAGGAGAAAGAGGGATGATGAAGAGGGAAGTTTAAATGGCAGAGGATGAGATTAGGGGAAAGATCACTAACACAAAGGTTGTTTTAAAAAGCCATATGAAAGCTTATTATTTCATAAGCTTTACACACACACACACACACACACACACACACACACACACAGAGAGAGAGAGAGAGAGAGAGAGAGAGAGAGAGAGAGAGAGAGAGAGAGAGGAGAGTGATCTATTAAACCCAACAACAACCATTAGATTTTATTGATTTGCTTTGTCTTTGATTTTTACATTTTTTTCATGTCCCAGTGTTTTATCGAATGCCAAACACAACTAAAATGAACTATAGTCACTTAAGATAATGAATTGCTTCTGTTTTTAAATTTCTCGTTTCTATTCTTTTTAAAAGATTTATCTTTTCTGCATTAAATGAATAAGTGAATAATTTGTTGTGTTATATTTATTATTATCATGTTTTCACTTTTTAGCCTGACCTCTTGTGATTTACTCATGAGTGTATATATAATAATAAGCCGAATTCTTTAGTAGGGAATGCACCTTCAAACACAACAAGATTTTAAGGCAAAGATTTTACACTTCTTTCAAAATGATTCCTGAAAGCTGGATAATCCGGTGAAAGTTGCTTCCCTATCTCAGGGGTTCCTTGACTTTCACTTTCTAGTTCTCCTTTGGGGATGCTGCGGTCTACTTTGCTTGCCAGTTAGCTAACTAAATAAGTTAACTAAACAAGTGATTTCAGCCCTTTGCTGGGTCTTTTATTTCCTGGATCTCTGTTAAATTCTGCAAGGTCCACTGTTAGTTTCAAAAAAAAAAAAATGAAAATGTGTTTGTTCCCTACTAAATTAATCAGCTTTAATTGGCAAAATAATAGACTTTTGTAATTTCTTTCTGTCCATATTAAATACATTCCCATCATCAGCAAAGTGCCTGGGTTTTTTGTCTAGACTCATGCATTAAGATGCATTCACATTTCCTGGCTACAGTGAGAGTTCAAGGGTTATTGGTAGAGAAAAATAGGCAGGACAGGAAGAACTGCAGACAGAAGCTAAAACAGACTCCCACTTATGTGAAATGTAGCTTGTCAAGAAAAAATGCTCTTCAATTCTTTCCTGCTGTTAGCTAATTTTTGATTTCCTGTTAAATTTATAAATTGACTCATAATATAATATTGTAAAACAAGTCATCAACGTTACAAACTTCAGAATAAATGTTGGCTCTCTGCTGTATCTTAACCATCTCAGGTCTAATTTTTAATTTCATCTCCCTGTGTCTTCTACTACTGCCTCTGTCTACATGCTTACAATTGCTGATTGATTGTGGAACTCTTTCTCCTCTCCTTAAATTACCACAATGTTTTTCTGGTTCATCTTTATCCTTCTCCTTCCTTAATCATCATTACCTGAGAACTAAGGACCCAATTTCTCTGTATAACTTTTACCAGTCTCCCAGTTTGACCAAACAATTTTGAATTGCTGTCCATCATTTCATGCTACGCTGGCATATTCAACTGTCAGACTGCTATTTCCTCTTCAACTGGGGCAATTCTACTCTCATCTATTATTTCAAAGACATGGACAGTAGTGAAGGGTCACTGTCTTTCTGGGCACAATGCATGTCAAATATATACCTGTACTTTTCAAAAAAATTTTTTTTCATTTTGTTTGAGTTTTCTATTTTTTATATTTTGTGATTTGGCAGTGGCACCCTGTGCTCCACTTACCTGCAATATTCTTACTGTATCTATTTCTGAGCAGCATGTGGTATAGGTACTTACACAAACGGTTTTGTTCAATGAACATGCATAGGGTTTAAGAAAAAATGGACAGTTACATTGTCTTCAGTACTGAAAGAGAAAACAAGTGGTTTTGTGTATTGCAAAGTAGCTATTATTATTTCTTCAAGGAATAAATAAATTTATCAGATATTCTTCTCACTTTATTAGTAATGCCTTACTATATCAAATGAATGTCCCTTAATGTTAATCTCTAAAACTCATATATTCACTCATAAATATTTTCTGTTATAGGCCATGCTGGCTTTCAAAAGATTAATTGTAACCCATGGGAATATATATATATATATATATATATATATATATATATATGTATATATATATATAAATGAATATATTTAGTCATTTTGTAATTGTTTTGGAGAACTAGAAATCTGCTTAATAAAGGTCTGTACTTTTATGTTTTGAAAGAAGCATTTGATAGAGGAAATATTTTTATTACATGACTATTATTTATTTAATTAACCTATTAGTATTCTAAAAGTGTCCAAATGCACATCTTAATTCAAGATTTAATATGATTACATGTCCTATTTTAATTCATGGGGAATTGGCTTGCATTTAGAACAGTTTTGAGAATAGTTTACAGAGATTGGTTCCAATCACACTAAGCATGCCATCCTAACCACATTTATTATAGGAACTTGTACCCTTCTGAGAAAATGGTGTTGAATTAAATTTACTAATTGAATAAAAATATTCATTTCCAGTAAGATGCCTTGATTTATAAATACAAAACGATATAATCAATCTTCTTATGTGTCATTTCTCAGACAGACATCTCTGAAGAACATAAAATTTTGTTTTAATTTGTTTCCACTTTATCATTAGTTTTCAAATTTTTCTCTTGAGCCTTTTTCTAGTTGCAAACCACTGCCAAGATCAACAAAGAAATTTTACTCAGAAATCATAGCAAAGATCAGGGGATAAACATAAGATTTACAACTTGCCATGCTTCTTAACTAAACATGATGAATTATCATAAATAACTATAAGTATGGAAGTATACTACGCCCCATCATTATGCGTCTCTGGCTTTAAAGATTTGAGATTAATCTTGTTACAGACACCAACTTAGCAGAGTCAGCTTCTTCTTCTTCTTCTTCTTCTTCTTCTTCTTCTTCTTCTTCTTCTTCTTCTTCTTCTTCTTCTTCCTCTTCTTCTTTTTCTTTTTCCTCTTCTTCTTTTCTGTTCCACAACCTCCTATTCTTTTTTTCTTAAGATAGTTACCATTTATTTTACATACCAACCATAGATCTCCTTCCCCGCCCCCTCCCATCCCCCAGCCTTGCCCCCTAACCCACCTCCCATTCCAATCTCCTCCAAAGCAAGACCATTTTGAATTGCTGTACATCATTTCATGCTACACCGGCATATTCAACTGGGAGTCAGCAGAGCCTGGTATGTTCAGTTGAGGCAGGTTCAAGGCCCTCCTCCTGTACCAGTGCTGTGTAAGGTGTCCCACCATAGGCATTAGGCTCCAAAAAGTCTGCACATACTCTAGGATGGATCCTGATTCCACTGCTAGGGGGCACCTTCAGCAGATCAAGCTATACAACTGTCTCGCCTAGGCAGAGGGCCTAGTCCACTCCCATGGAGGCTCCACAGCTATTTGTGCATAGTTCATGAGTTCTCACTAGTTTGGTTTGGTTGTCTCTGTAGGTTTTCCCATCATGATCTTGATGCCTCTTGCTCATAGAATCCCTCTTTTCTTTCTTTGACTGGACTCCTGGAGCTTGACCTGGTGCTTGGCTTTCGATCTTTGCATCTGCTTCCATCAGTACTAGATGTAAGCTTTATGATGACAGTTAGGGTATTCACCAATCTGATTACCAGAATAGTCCAGTTCAGGTACCCTCTCCACTACTGCTAGTAGTCTAAGGTGGGGTCATCCTTGTGGATTCCTGGAAAATTCCTTGGTACCCTGTTTCTCCCTATCCCCATGATGTCTCCCTCTATCATTGTATCTCTTTCATTGCTCTCCCACTCCATCTCTGTTCCAGCTCAACCATTCCATTCCCCTCTGAATACCTGATCTTTGACAAAGAATCCAAAACTGTACAATGGAAAAAAGAAAGCATCTTCAACAAATGGTGCTGGCATAACTGGATGTCTACATGTAGAAGACTTAAAATAGATCCATATCTATTGCCATGCACAAAACTCAAGTCCAAGTGAATCAAAGACCTCAACATAAATCCAGTTACACTGACCTTGATAGAAGAGAAAGTAGGAAGTAGTATTGAATGCATTGGCACAGGAGACCACTTCCTAAATATAACATAATTAGCACAGACACTCAGAATTATAATTAATAAGTGGAACCTCCTGAAACTGAGAAGCTTTTGTAAGGCAAAAGACACACATAGTCAATAAGACAAAAGGACAGCCTACAGAATGGGAAAGATCTTCACTAACCTCACATCTGACAGAGGATTGATCTCTGAAATGCATAAAGAACTCAAGAAATTAGACATGAAATACCAAACAATCCAATTAAACAATGGACTACAGATCTAAACAGAATTCTCAACAGAAAAGTCTCAAATGGCTGAAAGACATTTAAGGAATTGCTCAACATCCTTAATCATAGGGAAATGCAAATCAAAATGACTCTGAGATACCATTTTACACCTGCTAGAATGGCTATGATCAAAAACACTGATGTCAGCTTATTTTGGAGAAGATGCAGAGCAAGGGGGAATACTCCACCACTGTTGGTGGGAGTACAGACTTATACAGCCACTATGGAAATCAGTATGGCTGTTTCTTGGTAAACTGGGAGTCAATCTACCTCAAGACCCAGCTATATCACTCTTGGGCATATACCCAAGGAAAGTTCATACCACAAGGCTACAGGCTCAACTATGTTCTTATCAGCATTATTTGTAATAGCAAGAACCTGGAAACAACCTAGATGCCCCTCAACCAAAGAATAGATAAAGAAAATGTGGCACATAAACACAATGGAGTACTACTCAGCAGTGAAAAACAATGACATCATGAAATTTGCATGAAAATGGATAGATTGAACTAGAAAATATCATCCTGAGTGAGGTAACCCAGACTCAGAAGAACAAACATGGTATGTACTCACTCATAAGTGGATGTTAGAAATAAAGCAAACAATAACCAGACTACAACCCACAGCTTCAGAGAAGCTAGCTAACAAGGAGAACCCTAAAAGGGACACATGGATCATCCTGGGAAGAGGAAATAGATACAGTAGATACAGAGTACAGAGTCTTCTTCTTCTTCTTCTTCTTCTTCTTCTTCTTCTTCTTCTTCTTCTTCTTCTTCTTCTTCTTCTTCTTCTTCTTCTTCTTCTTCCTCCTCCTCCTCCTCCTCCTCCTCCTCCTCCTCCTCCTCCTCCTCTTCTTCTTCTTCTTCTTCTTCTTTTGGTTTTTGGTTTTTCGAGACAGGGTTTCTCTGTGTAGCTTTGTGCCTTTCCTGGAACTCGCTTTGGAGACCAGCTGGCCTCAAACTCACAGAAATCCGCCTGGCTCTGCCTCCCCAGTGCTGGGATTAAAGGAGTGCGCCACCACCGCCCGGCTTAGAGTCAGCTTCTTTATTGATGTTTTTGAAAATTATTATTACTATTTGAGGAAAATTATAATTTAGTCTTTCTTGACTGAATGTATCGATGAACATTTTTAAATGTTCTTTCTCTAATGAACTCTTTGATATCAATTTTCTAGAACAGCCCCTAATGTTACTCTTTTAAGGATAATTCCCTATTAACTTAGCTATACTTTAGATGTAGCCTTAGTGAAGTGCAGAGATGTTCTAAGTCTCATTTGTAGTGTGTACTAAAATGTTTATTATAAACCTACAGTATAGAAGCATTTCTACAGACAAAGACATATGGTAATAAATAGAAATAGACAGTTTTTCTAACCTATGCTTGCCTGTGTACCTTTTCAATCACTTCTCTCCTCAAGTCCTTTTTTTTCTTTTTAATATCTTATGCACACATTAGGTAATATTAAGTTTTTTTAAAATCCTTATTCCTGATAATATTCCTTGAAGTCCTTTGTCGAAAAGTCTTATGACAATCCCACCTTTCTTTCAATTAGTGATATTCTTACAACATATCTTTTTTCATGTCTTTTATTATTTGAAATTTCTATTTAAAATGGATTTCTAATAGATAAGTGGTTTCCTTTTTATCCCACTCTCCAAATCTCAGTTTTTGAAATTGGTATGCCTTATACTACTCACTTTAAAACCAGTTATAAATGAACCCACATATGCCATCTCTGAAATGTGTTGTATTAATTGTGCTTTTTTTTTAATGTTTGTTGAAGTGGGACCTTCTCAAAGTGATTGACTCTCTTGAATGAGAGCAGTTCAATTACAAAGGAGAACTTGGAGAGCTCTTTCACTCATTGTATTATGTAAGGACACAGGAAGGAGAAGGCTATTTATTAACTAAGAAAGGGATCTTCTCTAGATATGAGATTTGTTGCCTAGGAATCTACCCTCCAGCCTTGAAGACTGTTAGAAGCAAATGCATCTTAAAGCTCTCTATACTTGGTATTATAACATCCCAATAATACAATCAACATACATGGTGATCCTAACATTCTATGTGTTACAGGTCTTCACACTGTAACATACTGTGACTAAACTCTAGGCTTTATGTGTTTGTAGGGTGTTTGGGATAGACAGAACATACTATAACATTCTTCCTGACACTTTAGACCTATAACTAGAGATCCTGGCTTTAATGTTTATTTCCTTCCTTCAGTGGAACAGACTTCTTTCTGCCTCTTTCTTTGCCATTCCCACTTCTGGTTTGAAATTTTCCTATTTCTTTGAATCTATGTCTGTTTTTATTTCATTTTACACATATATGATATAAGGGTGATAGGGCCTAAGTGGGGGGTGATTCTCTTTCCTGAGGTTGGGAAAGAGTCTGGATAATATTTCTGTAAGGTCTTTTCCATTGAAGACCATGACTTTGTATGGACAAAGTTCTGCGTGTTTTTCACAATGGGTGCTCATATTTCCCTGTCAGTTTGTGGCTCTTGGGTAAGCAGATCTCAGGAGCTGTATCTCTCTCAGTACATCTTTTCCAGCTTTGACATGGTGGTTTGCCTAAAGAATTTAGTACTGAGATCACAGTTGTATTTTTATTATTGAAACAATGTCATTATCTCTTAGCAATAATTCAGTGACATAACCTGGACATTGTTAATAAGAATAACTCAACACATGGTAATTATAAATGCATTTACCATCTCATAAAAGCTCAGAAATCATATTTGACTGGTTAAGGGTTACATTCAAAATGGTCTTTGGTAAACCAGCTGCCAACTTAGATAATTCTAAAGGATCCTGAGCTAAATAAATGAGATTTGTTACTATTAAAGTTCTTATAAACATCATTGCATTGCACATCTACCTTAATCTTGCAGAGATTTTATTTAAATGATTTCAAGAGAGTAGAACTCTTTGGATAATAATTTGTTTACAAGTAAAAGTGCAGGGAATATATGGAATGAAAAGAAGGAGATGGTATAATTCATGGATGTCAAACACGTTTTGAAACAACTGATCAATTTAATTTCAAATAACTGATTTTGTATCTATCCAGTTGATAATTCTCATGGTAGTACACTCTCTACTGAATTTTCTTCTAATTGAGTAAAACCATGTATAAGTACATACATAATTTATAATTTGTGTGTGTATGGCATTTGGCTTTATTTTCTTGCTATTTTTATGGTCTTAGTTCTCTAACATCTAAAATGATTTTCCAGAACTTGTGCAGGAGTCAGGTAGCAGAACCTTGATTGTATGCAAACTTCTACTATCCTATAGGCAAACAGGCCTTCCATGAATCCTGGAAATCTGACTTGCTGAGCCCTGCTGACTAAACCAGAAGGATGTTATCTGTGCTGAGGGTAATAAAACTGCTATTAGGCCTCCAAGATAGGAATGAAATATGTGAGCTGGCAAGAGTCTCAGATATTGTGCTATCTTAACTCTGCATTTTACAGATAAGGAAACAAATTCACAGAGTCTTAGTAACTAGATGAACAAACAAATGAGAGCTACAGATGCAACCAGATCCTCAAAATAAATCACTGGATGCTTAATGCATGCCATGTTTTGCACTAGGCACACAGTTTCTGAGCTGAATAAAAAATCATTTTCCCCCTTGACTCTCAAGTGTCAGTGATCAGGGAGTGAATCATGGCAGCATATGGGATTCTGGAAAAGCCATGGATCTTTCTGAACATGAACTCAGCTCTGCTTACTAGCCCTGCTGCTGCTGCACACATACCCTTGCAGCCAAGAGCAGGGTTACCACCAATGTACAGACAAGGCTTGGCATATCAAAAGAAAAGAAATGAGGCTAGAATCAGGAGAAACCATTGTTACTCTCACTCCAATCATTCCTATGTAGGGAGTGAGTGAAGTCCTGAGTGAAAGAAGTTCTGAGTGAATGTGGATTGTTTGGCATGAGCTGGTCATGTCAAAGGCCAAGTTTTCAGACTCATGAGAAATAAACAAATCCTTTCTCATGGGTCAAGCCAACAGGCAAAGTCTTCTTATGGTCCAAGTGCAAATGTTAATGGTGTATGCAAGTATGAGTATTTATGAATAATTGGCCAGTCTGTGAAGAAACTAACAACAACTGCAGCTTCTTCCCCTGGGATGTTGGAGACTGCTCACCTACAGGGACTTTCTACTGAAATCAGATAAGTCTCCCCTCTGTTTTGCACCTAATAAACACATTTAAGGTTCCAGTTTGTTGAGTAGTTTGTATCATCCCATTAGATGTGCAGAGCCCACCTGATTCCAACTTTGTGTACATGTGCCTGTGTTTCAGTTCTTCCTTTATTAACTCACCACTTCAGGTCAGATTTCTGAGACCAAGTTATGCTGGGCATGGCAGTTTTGATGTGTTTAATGTTAAATTATTTTAGTCTGTTTCTTTGTGCATCTTGTTGTCTTGAGTTAAAACCTTAGCAGGGGAATGCATTTGAAGATCAGGTACATACACACACACACACACACACACACACACACACACACACACACACACACACACACACACACACCCATGACAGATATATACTCTGGCCAATGTGTCATTATATGTGTAATCTCTATTGGTAATTGCTAATTTAGAAATATGTATTCATATGGTGATTTTTTTTTTTTGAGACAGGGTTTCTCCGTGTAGCTTTGCGCCTTTCCTGGAACTCGCTTTGGAGACCAGGCTGGTCTCGAACTCACAGAGATCCGCCTGGCTCTGCCTCCCAAGTGCTGGGATTAAAGGCGTGCGCCACCACCGCCTGGCCATATGGTGATATTTTATTTGTGCTGAAATGTGATTTTATTTGTACATTAATAAATAAAGTTGCCTGGGGATCAGAGCTAATAGCAAGCCATTTAGCAGAAGTCTGGTAGTGGTAGCACATGGCGTTAATCCCGGTCATATGACAGGCAGATCTCTGTGTGTTCAAGGACACCTCCAGCATGGATACACATACCTTGTATCTCAATACCAACCATAGAGATCTGAAGGTCTGTATAGACAGGCAGTGACGAGGAGGTCATGTGGTTGGGTTTACAACCAATGAGAAGGCAGATCAAAAAGTCAATAAAAAGACACACAGGTGGTTGGTCTCTTTCTCAGGGGAAGGAGGGCTGCAGCAGCAGGTGGTAAGAAGGTGGTCTCAGCTCTTGGCTATTGCTCTCTGATCTCTGGGTGTTTAAGTCTGCATTTAGCTCTGTGTTTCTTATTTAATAATACCATTCTGAATTACGTTTACATATTCAAACACTAAAGAACCCATTTCTTTGTTTGAATGCATTATTCCTTTATATTCATTGTTCTTGTCTATCTCCTTTTGCTATGATAAAATATGCAATACTTGAAAGTTTATAAAGAAAATAAATTTTAACACAAAACTGTGGAGTTCAAGAAGTTCAAAGATATATCACCAGCTGGGGAGCCTTCATGCTAACTCATGGCACAGAAGAGGGAGTCACATGGTAAGACAGAAAAAGCAAGCATACAAATACTGGTCTTTCTTCCTCTTCTTATAAAGCCACCTCTGCTCTCTTCTTGATGGCACTTTAGAACCCTAACCACACTTCAGAAGGCTCACTTCCAAGCAACATATAAGTTTGGGGATTAAGTTTCTAATATTTGACATATTGTGAACATGTTCAAAACATAGCATGCAGTATGCTTATCTGTGATGATATTACAATAAGAATTTATGAAAATTCTTCACCATAGCAAAGCAAGTAAACTTGAAGAACACTGTGGTTGAACTAGGAGAGTCCGTCAGCTCGTGTCTTAGCCTCCTCCTTTCCACTGGGCAGACACAGTGTCGAGGGCATGAAGTATGAGTCTTCAATTTTATTCTTCCGTAATGCTGTATTACTCCATTACTAATGATCTTATATTCATCATGGTTTCTTCAGGAAGCCATTCTAGTTGCTCACAGGACAATGATATCTAATAAAAGAAAACACAGCCTTACCTAATCAATTGAGGGTAGAGAAAAGGTCAAAGAGCATAAAGGCTATTCTCAAGAAATCTATAAGTTCAGGAACCTGAGGTCTCAGATAGCTACAGCACCAAGGGAGTCTCAGTAATATGCTTCAACACCAACAGGAAAGCCTTTCTTTCCATCTATCAATGCCAAATTGCCAGACCATAGGCCCCACAGGAGAAGAAGGGCTTCTTTTGCATTTGACCTTCTAAGTCTTTCATAGCCACCCCTTACTGGTGAGCTTGAATTGGAATCATACTATCAAGAATGTACAGAGCCTAGAACTTACAGTTTATGTTTCTCTCAGTGTAGATGAGAATTTAGATATATTAAAGATGGTACAGCAAATAATTTCCAGCATGATTATGTTGTACAGGCAATGATACCTCTCTTTTACTGTTTAAATTTGTCTTTAAAAATGATTTAGCAGTAGCATATACCCGGAACAAATTCTCACAGATAGAAAAAAAGTCTATAATAGTTATTTTCAGAATGTGTGTAACGGCCCTGTCTTTATCTGAGATTCACTGACCCCAAAGTGAAGGATCTGGCTGGAAAATCTCTTAGGTATGGTTATTACTATTATTTATTATTATTATTATTATTATTATTATTATTATTATTGTTATTGTTATAAAATGATATTTGGGAAAACTATGTTTCTAATCTTCATTGTGGTTTCTTGGTGTTTTGGCCAGAATCTTCTTAGATATATTTGTGCAAATGATGAGTATAGGTATACCTGGGTAACCACCTAGTTTACAGCATCCTAAATTATTAAAGGAACCACTAGGTATATCAATGACACTATAGTGCAGTAGAACTTCCTCCATCATTTTTTTGTTTCATTGCTATTAGATTCTGTGGAACAGCTACATTTCAAATTAATCAATATTTAGAAAAGACTAAGATAGATATGGCTGTCTCTAATTTGGCACAATTGTGTTTCAATCAAATTTAATTGAGTACTCAGCTTGCACTTGTCTAATTACTTTAATGTTTTTGAATATCTTCTACATTGAATGCTTTCACTTTAACAAATAAATGTAATTAGGCATACCCAGACATATTTCTTATATTCTGATCTTTATAGATTTTAAATTTCAAGAAACCCACTGCAGTCTATTTAAAAGTTAAGCTTTTTATGCATTACTTTGTTTTGAAGACTGGAAAAGACTGGCTGTATGTTAGATTAGCTGACAATGTTCATTGACAGCTTAGTGACTATTAATACATACACACACACACACACAGAAACACAACAGATACACACATACAGATGCACACACATACACATAAGCAAACACACATATAGACACACATGTACGGGTATGTTTCTAAATCCAACACTATAAATTATTCTTTAACAGTAATTTCAACCTCCCTGACTAGACAGATAGGTAGTTGCATTACATCTACTACAATCTGTTTTTCACTCTAATTATCAATAAATCTGTACAGAAAGTAAAAGTTCTAAAGAACTTTAAGTTAAAACTAACAGGTAGAGTGGTGAAGAAACAAGAATATCTGGCTTTCTTTATCTTATTATTTAAAAAATAATTATATGACTTCTTTGCCTGCATGTATTACTGTGCACTATATGTATGTAGCCTGTGAAGGCCAGAAAGGGTGCTAGAAGCCCTGGAACTTGAGCTACAGGTAGTTGTGAGCAGCCATGTGGGCACTGGGAATGAAGTTGAAACCTTGGTCCTCTGGAAGAGCAGTAAGCTCCCTAAACAACTAAACCATCTCTTCAAAACAGACTTTATTTCAAAAATTCTACTCCTTCATCTTTGACAGACAGATGTCTGAGTGTGGAAATGTATGGCATATGAAGGTTAGCAGATGATCATCCTGGCATCTGGCTTTCTGGCCTACTCACTAAGAAAGATTCCCCTAGAAGCCAGAGTGCAAAGTGTCCTAACCTCAATCCCCCTTGGTAGGAGGGTCTCTTTTCTTGCAGTCCATTATAAAAAATAAAATAAAGCAATCCTGGGTTTCAGAGAACATAAGGAATTGTATTAGCAATTTTCTTCACTGTTGTGACAAAATGCCTAACCACACAATAGAAATTTAAGAAGGAAGGCATGAACGGAGGGAGGGAGAAAGGGGAGGAAGGGGGAAGAAAGGAAGATTTCCCTTTTTGGGGGGGTCAAAAATTTGATAGCACCGCCCATCATGGTAAGGAATGCAGAAATCTGAGGCAGTTGGTCACATTGCCTTTGGCCTCAAGAAGCAGAAAGTGATACATGGTTGAATACTAGTTGTCACCAAGCTTTTTCCTTTTCATTCATGAATCAGCGCTGTGCTGTGGGATGTTCTGTATGTTACGTGTGTTGCTTGATTGGGTAATAAATAAAACACTGATTGGCCAGCAGCCAGACAGGAAGTATAGGCAGGGCAAAGAAAAGAGAATTGGGGCAAGTAAAAGGCTGAGGGGAGAGACCTGCCAGCCGCCGCCATGACAAGCAAGATGTAAGTCACAAGCCACATGGCAACTTATAGATTAATAAAAATGGGTTAATTTAAGATAGAAAAAGTAGATAACAAAAAGCCTGCCACAGCCATACAGTTTACAAGTAATATAAGCGTCTGTGTGTTTATTTTATAAGTGGGCTGTCAGACTGTCGGGGCTTGGCAGGACCCGTAGAGAAAACTCTCCAGCTACAGTGCTGCTCACAGTTAGGGTGGGTCTCTTTGTCTCTATTGACTTAAGTCCTCCAAAGAGCCCAGAAGTTTGTCTTCTGGGTTGTTCTACATCCTGTCAACTAGATAATATAAACCGTCAAAGCCATTTCTGGCACTTGAACAGTGAAATAGAGGGATTTTCCTGTATTTTTTCTTTTCTGTGATGTTAATTTTTTTCTATAATACTTCACTCATGTTTGTTTTCCAGGAAGACAGAGCTAGTCATAAATAACCCAAACCATTCCAGGAAACTCATACCAATATAAGAATTGCTTCTTAATCAGAGGATGAGGAGAAAGTGATGCAAATGGAGAGAAAACAGTCAAGGAGAGACAAAACTGAAGACAAAGATCCCTGATTGTGTGTCTGAGCCAACATCATGTCATGTTCACATTGCAGATGTTCACATATTGGAAAAGACCCAAAGATGCACAGCATAAATTCTGAGAGCTGAAATGTAATCTATACAGGAAGCACATGTATACAACCAATTAAATACAGTGAAACACATGAGTACATCTGATTAAATACAGGGAACACATGTATACATCTGATTAAATACAGGGAACACATGTATACATCTGATTAAATATAGGGAAACACATGAGTACATCTGATTAAATACAGGGAACACATGTATACATCTGATTAAATATAGGGAAACACATGAGTACATCTGATTAAATACAGGGAAACACATGAGTACATCTGATTAAATACAGGGAAGCACATTACCTTGTATATCCAGAGCAGCAAGGCAAAGATTTTGACAAACAAGGAAAAGTGGTCCAATCCCAAAATTAGTCTGAAGATGCCATACAAGAGCTAGAACCAATGGCTGGCTTAGCAGATGAGCCCTTGAAACGTATTTTATGTAACTTACTAAAATGAATACAAGATAAATGTTCTTAACATAGAAATGGAAACTCAAAGTGAACCAAACAAAAATTTACAACTAAAAATAAAACATTTGAAGTAAACTGTTCACTTCTTGGTCTTGGTAACAGAATGAGAATGAAAGATGAAAGAGTGAAGCTAAAGACACCATGGGATGATGAGAGTAAGAAGATAGTAAAACGTTGAACATAGCTCCAGAGCCTATGAAACATTTCCAAAGTATCTGAAATCAAAGCCACAGCAATTGTACTAGAAGAGTAACACAATTTTACTTCTAGTAGGCATTAGTGTAAAATTCTATTTCCCAATTTAATATATTCTCTTACTGTTTTAACTTTATTTTTTATATGTATAGGTGTTTTGTCTTCAAGCATGTCTGTATACCACCTGAGTGCCTGGTGAACTTATAGGCCAGAAGAGGGTTCTTAGTTACTGTTCTAGTCTGTGAGGAGACATCAAGACCAAGGCAACTCTTATGAAAGAAAGCATTTAATTGAGGATTTGTTTACAGTTTCAGAGATTTAGTCCACTATCATCATGGCTGGGAACAAGGTGGCATGTGGATAGGCATGGTGCTGGAGAAGTAGCTGAGGGCTACATCCTGATCTGCAGACAATAGGAAGAGAAAGAGTGACATTGGGCCAGGCTTGGGCTTTGGAAAGCTCAAGGTCACCCCCAGTGCCATACCTCCTGAAACAAGGACACACCTATTTCAACAAGGCCCCATCTCCTAATCCCCTTGATACAGTTCATCCACTGGAGACTAAACATGGAAATACATGAGCCTATGTGGGCCATTCTCATTTACACCACTACAGATTTCCTGGAACAGTTACGGATGGTTGTGAGCTACCATGTAGGTGCTGGGAATTGAACACAGGTTCTCTGGAAAAGAATCCAGTGCTCTTAATTGCTAACCCAACTCTCTAGCTCTCCTAATCTAAAGTGAGAAGACTTTCAGTTGAAAATGGTTGGTCTCAAATTCAGCCAATTCTGTTAGCTGATTTTACTTTGTTTTCACTTATTCAAGATATACTTAGTTGGGGATGGGTGCTGATTTTTGACATGGACCATTTATCTGAAATTGTTCATAGATATGCGATAGAGCAGTGGTTTAAAACAAACAAACAAACAAAAACCCAACGACCTCTGTGTTTTCCAGTATCTTAGGCAATCCCCAAAGGAGTTGTCACCCACAGGCTAAGAACCACTGCAATGGAGAAAAAGCTGCAATGGAGAAAAGCTATCAGAATAGAGACTTTGCTTTTGTCAATTAAAAGAGCATTCTGTCAAAGCCTTTAGCTTTCATTCTTAAATTTATGCCTTTGATAACTCCTTCATCTTCTCTGGATGAAAATGTGATGGCAACAATATTTTCCCATGAAATATAAACATAGTGGAGCAAAATCAATTATTATAATGAAAGCAAATAATAATTTGAGTTTAAAATAGTAATATAATATGCTCTTAATAAATTGCTTTCTCCAAGAAATATATCATCAAAGACAAAGTCTGTATTAATGATGCAACATTAACTTTGTCTTCAGATGAAAACAATAGCAATGACATTTAAAATTATTTACTTAATTAAAAAATTACGGTTTTAAATATAAGAGCCAACAATCAGGTTAAATTATCAATTTCTTTTAGGAATTTTGTGGTTATCTTTTGTTATAGGCAAAATGATCAATTATTACAAAGGAGTATATGAAAGGGGATATGAAATAGCTTAGGAAATATAAAATAATTGAGAAAAAATGTCTATGTAATGTAATTGCTCTGCCTTACATATCCAAATTTAAGGCTTTTATAAGTATTCTTTGCCTTTAGTTCAGGGACACAGCAGCAGGAATCATTAATGTCTAAGAAGTACTGTGTAAATAAGATGTTGTGTTATAATCACTAAATTCTCAGAATTATTTCTATGGTAAATACTTATTGATTAACAAATTGAGAACCAGGAGGTGGCTCACCAGTTTTTTATCACTTGCTGTTCCTCCAGAGGACCAAAATTCAATTTCTAGTATCTATGTGAAGCAACTCTTAACTGCCTGTAACTCTAACTCCAATGGATCCAATATCCTCTTCTGGTCTCCACAGACACCCATACTTATATGATATTCACGATAGAGAGAGAGAGAGAGAGAGAGAGAGAGAGAGAGAGAGAGAGAGAGAGAGAGAATAAGAACATTATTTTAAAGAAATGGAGGTGTGGAAGTTTTTAGTAATGTGCTTAAAAATCAAAAAGCCAGGAGATGTTTTTGGAAGTCCTGTTCACAAGATCTAGTCTCTCACTTAGTGATTGTGGTAGCACTCAGTGTTTGCAAATAACTAAACATCCTTTTCTAGAGAACAGAATTACTAATTTTTGACACACTGAAATTAGATTTATCATGTGGTCTGCTTTAGTCAAGGAAACAGAAGCAACAACTCTTGTTGCCCTGAATCTTCCTCAGGGAAGAGCACATCAACTGATTATGCAATAATAAATGGCCAGCCCTGACACATATTCAGGTAAGAAATATTATGGAGACCAAGTAAGTTGTATTTATATATTTAGGAATATACATATAGCAACAATAAAGTACAAAGAAGTCATGAATTTGAAAGGCAGCAAGGACTGGGGGTACATGGGAGGGCTTGGATGCAGGAAGGAGAAGGAAGAGATGATGCTATTACATTATAATCTCCAAAACCTAAAGTTATAAAAATAAATTAAAATTAAAGGAGTGGTATGATCAAAAATGACTTATGGAAGAAATAATTAGTTTTGCTTACATTTCCAGAGAAAATGCCCTTGATGATGGAGGCAGCCTGGCAGGAGAAGACAGGAACAGAAACAAGGAATTGAGAAATCAAGGCTTCAACTGCAAAAACAGGGCAGAGAGTGGACTAGAAGAGGGACAAGGGTATAAACCCTCAAAGCCTGTCCATGGTGACGTACTTCCTACGGCATGGTCCCATGCCCTAAGTCTTCCATAACCTCCCAAACAAACATCATCAGCTGGGGGCCTAGTGTCCACAGACAAGATCCCATGGGGGACATTTTTCACTCAAACCATAACAGGGTTGTTTAGATATTGGGAGTTGTTGTTCACTGCTAGCACAAGCCAAGTAACACACAGATATTGGAGACTAAAGCAACCACACCCTTCCACGTGTGACCACATAGCAACGGATTACCTAATTTCCATATATGAAAATCCTTAAGAAGAGTATTTAAACACTGGTTTGGGGTTGAAATAATTATATTTTATTTTTCCGAGTTTATTACTTTGCTTTGCCTGGAATTGGGAGTTTAAGGCTATTTTAATTCTACATACTAGCACCTGGGTAAAATTCTGTGTAACTTTCCCTTGGTTGGAACCCAGTGCATCCATTTGTCTTGGGTTGAAAAGGCTACATGTGGAAAGCTAAAAGCAGGCTTCAAAAGTGTCAGGTCATATTCTTTCATGTTCATGTTACAAAGAGCTATACATTTTCTGTTACTGAAGATTTATTCAAAGAAAATGACATTATATGCTAGTTTGTTGCGAACTCTTTATCCTATTAATGTATTATTTTAATAAGTATTAGATGTTGATTAGATATGATGACTGCTAATGATCAGATCTACCAAATTCAGGCAGATGTTAAGGGATGTCTTCCAAAGTATACCTCCTGTAATCAATCCCAGGAGAAGCTAGTGAGAGACAGACAGAGCTTTCTACAGTCACCATGATAATGAAATAGCTGTGACCCAAAGAGCCAAATAGATGTCTACAGCATATGTTTTGGCTCACACTGAGGATGGAAACAACAGATGCTAAGCGCTTTAAGGTTTAATGCAAATTATTTTTAGAAGTGTCAGAAAACTGGAAGAGATAAGAATTTTTAGAGAAAGACAGATAATGGCAGACTACTATCAAATATTTGTTTTAGAGCTAAGTCATCTCATAGCAGTATTAATCCAACCTTACTCTGTGAAGTTATTAATCTGTCCAAAGTCAAGCAAGGCATGTGGAAATTCAACCCCAGGTTGGTGTTTTCACTTTACATTTCGACTTCGAGAGTTAGAATACATTACACACACACACACACACACACACACACACACACACACACACACACACACTTAATTCAATAAGCCCCATTTAATTCTGCTTATGTATTGAGTATTTATGTGAAAGTGCACTACAAGCATTGAATTATAATTCAGAGAAAGAAATTTTGCTATTTTATCTACTGTAGTAACTCGAGTGGAAAGTAAAACAGGGATAAGCTCTACAAAAGCAAGCACAATTCAACACATTCCTATTTGAAGGCAGCAACATATGGTTATTCCACATTCTTTGTATGTCAGCATATCCATTTGTGTAAAATTAAGATAGATGTCAACATATTGTTTAAAATATCTTGTGCAACCCAGCAGTTCTTCCATCCTGTCTTAAGTAACTTATGAGGACAGGCTCCCTCAGTTTACAGGTCTCCATTTTGGACTTGTGGCTCAGAGCCTAGGAGCACTTTTATAGAGAGTGATTCAGTGTTGACTAGAGCCTACATTTTCAGCTTCTCAATCTTAGGATATTTGGTCTAGCCTTGCTTTACACTAGAATGAAATGGCATAAAAATTGTTAATTGTATTCATAAATCTGCAAGATTAGAGCCACAAGTCTTTTGCAATTGATATGTCTTATATACTATTTTGTACATATTCTTAAAAATAACCATTTAACTCTTTCTGTAAAATTACCCATTAAGAAAATGTGTATAACACATTAAGAAAAACATATTTCGAGATCTTTCACCTCTAGAGATTCTGTTGCAGCAATCTTGGATTAGTGCCCAGAAGTTTGCATTTTTAAGTAAGAGGCACTTGCAAAATAGGAGTACAGTGATGACATTTTCAGAAGCATTTTTATTTTGATGCTTAATGTACTACATACAATTCATTAATTTGAATGAATAATTTTCTTTCCTCTGAATTTCTTACTTGATAAGTCAACCCATGTTAAATGCCCTGTTCAATAATAATAATGTGCAGTGAAATTGATGAAATATCCCTGTTACATTCATGCTATTCCAATGTTAAAGAAATTCTCCTTTATTTTTCAACATCATTCCTGAGGCTGCAGCCCCAGTCAGAGAGTTACAGGATCAGAACTTGTGTTCATTGTGCTGGGTTTTGAGCATGTAGTTGCTTCTACTTTTTGTAACTGAGCAGCTTATATCAAATTATCCCATACTTATCCTACTCTCTAGCCAGTGGCTTATCCTCATTAAAATGGATTCCTTATAAGTCTTCATTCTTACAGCCTACTCTTTGGCACAGAATATAACTGAGTCACTAGACCTATACATGCTCACTTAATTCAAAATTAACTTAGAGGTTCTTAAACACACCATGGAACATAAATCAGTCTTGTTTCACTGTGACAGGAAAGGGAAGAACTTGCCTTGGGAGTGGTTTAACTTTGTAACTATACACAAGTAATACACAAACAATAGTTGATTTCATTGAATTTTTTTGTTAATATCTGTAAGGCTTAAGGATGTCAATAATTTAAATACTCATTCTTTCATGTGTTCATCCAATGAGTATTCCTCCATAATTCACAGTGTTAGTCATTTGGTTATGAAAACAAACAGAGTGGCCTCTTTCTTTATAGTATTTATAGTACAATAAATAAGGTTGGCAATAAACAAGTACCTAAATGCTGTGATGAAATGTATCATTTCATAGAGTAATTACCACCACTAAATAGGTCCTTAAAAATTAAGTAATGAATTAGCAACTGTTGCTTGAAGAATTGGGGTATGGGATAAGTAACTAGACAAGGAGTGGAATGTCATGACTGTTCTGGAAATACTTAACTAGTCACCAAGGAAGAATTTGTTGTCTAAAGGAAGAAAAGAACTTCTGCTTGTTTGGAAGACCTTGACTGGGAACACAATGAAAATGGTGGTAATTCTGGTGGGGAAAGCCACCTTAAGGGAGTTGAGCTTCCTCTGAAAGATGAGTCAAAGGATTTTCAGTGATAGTAGCAACATAAACAAGGTCACATTTTGTATAAACCCCCTTCATTGTGTTTTACAGACTGCCCCAAGAAGAGCATTTTTGCAAGGGGAACAAATTTGACAGGTGGTAGAAGTTACCCATGGCAGCCTGACAATGGATGCTACAGTAGATTGAAAAAATAAAGGGGAAGGAACAAGAAAGGGAGTGGAAGGAGTGAGCAGAATGTACAGTTTGGCAACTGAAAGAAGTTTAGAGGCAGGAAATATGGAGGTGAAATTCATACACTGTTTGTAGCTCTTTTAAAATAGAAAACAATTTGATACTTCCTATAACAGAAGCATAATATAAATTTCTTCTGCTCCTTTACCTTATCCCTCTGTATGCAAACAAAACATTGAGTCTTGTAGATTTGTTTACGCTTCTTTTTTGTGAAATATCAGGGAGGAATCTCTGAGGGTTAATGGACTTGGAAGCCTAATATTACTAAGGAGGAAACATCTTACTCAAGAAGAGGAAAGAGAACATTATTTACCTAAAGTGCCTTGTTCTCATAGGAACCCAAATAGGGTGAACTGTAGACAACCAGGAAGTCTTTACAATTGATCCCAACTACATTTGCTTGAAGTTGTCATAGGACCGTCAGCAGGTAATAATGGAAGAGAGAATAACTATATCAAAATTATTTTAATAATTTTTATGTCATGTTTTGCTGTGTCAGGCAACAGGCTTCTGAGGACTCTGGGATTTTAGGGAGAAGGAAAGAACACAAAAGAATTTTTATAAATAAACATTTTACCACCAAGATTTTATATTTGCACAATAGAGTACTTAAAAGGTATGGTTTTCTAGATTTAAAAATGTTAAATATTAGATGAAATTAGACCATGAGTCTTAAAATTGCAGAGCTAAAATTTTTATTTTACTTTTAGGGAGATACATTTAATGTTTTAATATCAGAAAATGACTTCATTTAGAACTTGAAGGTGGAATTTTTGTGTTTATTTCTTCCCTTATTTTATTCTCTTTTCCCATTGGTTTACTTGTCTTATATCCTTTCTCTGTTCTCAAATTGCGGGGTTTTATTGTATGTGAGGAAGCAGAGAAAAAAATGAACAGTTAAGTCGTGTGAAGCCATTTTTTAATAGTATTTTTATTTTATAATTAGCTTAATTTCACATATCAGCCATGGATTCCCCTGTCCTCCCTCCTCGCACCCCCCAGCCCTCTCCCTTAATCCACCCCCCACTCCCACCTCTTGCAAGGCAAGGTCTCTCTTGGGGAGTCAGCCGAGCCTGGTAGACTCAGCCAAGGCAGGTCCAGTTCCTTCCTCCCTACACCAAGGCTGAGCCAAGTGTCTTAGCATAGCCCCCAGGCTCCAAAAAGTCAGCCCATACACCAAGGACAGGTCCTGGCTCCACTGCCTGGGGGCCTCCCAAATAGTTTGAGCTAATCAACTGTCTCATTTATCCATAGGGCCTGGGACAGTTCCATGGGGGTTCCCCCGCCATTGGTTCACAGTTCATGTGCTTCCACTAGTTTGGCTATTTGTCCCTGTGCTTCCTCCAACCATGGTCTCAACATCTCTCACTCATACAAATCCCTCCTCTATCTAGCCGATTGGACTCCTGGAGCTCCACCTGGGGCTCGGCCATGGATCTCTGCATCCACTTCCATCAGACACTGGATGAGAGTTCTACCATGACAGCCAGGGTGTTCGCCCATCTGATCACCAGAGCAGGTTAACTCAGGCACTCTCTCAACCATTGCCAATAGTCTACAGTGGAGGTATATAGAGCTAAACAGAGAATTCTCAGCAGAAGCTCAAATGGCTGAAAGACATTTAAGGAATTGCTTAGCATCCTTAATCATCAGGAAATGTAAATCAAAACGACTCTGAGATACCATCTTACACCCATCAGAATGGCTAAGATCAAAAACACTGAAGACAGCTTATGCTGGAGAGGATGTGGAGCAAGGGGAACTCTCTTCCACTGTTGGTGGGAATGCAAGCTTGTACAGCCACTTTGGAAATCAATATGGCGCTTTCTTAGAAAATTGGGAATCAACTTCCCTAAAGACCCAGCTATTCCACTCTTGGGCATATATCCAAGGAATGCTCAATCATATAACGTAGCAGCATTATTTCTAATAGGCAGAACCTGGAAACAATTTAGATGCCTTTCAACTGAAGAATGGATAAACAAAATGTGGTACATATACACAATGGAATACTACTCAGCAGAGAAAAACAATGGCATCTTGAGGTTTGCAGGCAAATGGATGGAACTAGAAAAAAATCATCCTGAGTGAGGTAACCCAGACTCAGAAAGACAAACATGGTATGTACTCATTCATAAGTGAATACTAGATATACAGCAAAGGATAAGCAGACTGCAACTCACAAATCCAGAGAGGCTACCCAGTAAAGAGGCCCCTGAGAAAGACACAGGGATTGCCCAATGACAGAGAAACAGATGATGAGATCTACATGAGCAAACTGGGGGTGGGTGGTAATGGAGGGCAAGGGTCAGGGGAAAGAGAGTTTAGAGGAGAGAGAGGTCCCAGCTGGATCAACAGCAGTGTGGGAGAATGGAGAGGGAGATATCACGAAGAATGAAGACCCTAGGGGAATAGGAAGAAGCAGAGTGAAGCCATGTTTTTATGTTTCATATGTTAGAAATTTCTTCATTGTCTTAAGCATTTGTTAAGCAATTCTTTAAATGATATTGTGGTATCAAATGGAAAGTGACCTGGCTTAATGTATGCAAACTAGGTCGTTTCTGTTTTCATAACACAGGTATACTTGATGCTGTGCTGTCCTTATCCTGAGGGTTTCCTTGTTTTTAAATAATTGATCTGTTCTTCACTTCCCGGACCCATAGTTGATGCTAACAGATGAGCCAAGTAATTATATTTCCCATGCTCAAAACTTTATGAGACAATCACTAAAATAATGAATCAGGAAGAGATAAATTGTATACCAGGTACTAAGCAGAAAATGTATTAATTAAAATATGATAAGAAGGAAAAACAAATTAAGATGGGGCAATTAGAAAGAAACTTTCTGGAGATGTGAGTTATTAGGTGAAGAGTGAATTGAACTTTTGCAGTCTTAGGAACTAAAAGAAGAAGACGTTCTTGTGCTTCTGATGATCTAAAATGTAAGACTGAAGTGAGTTTGGAGATGGTTTGGGGTACAGTGTGCCAATTCCAGGTTAGATGGCTAGATGCTATACAAAGTGGGAAAATTGTGTGTGTGTGTGTGTGTGTGTGTGTGTGTGTGTGTGTGTGTGTGTGTGTGTTGGATAAATTGGACCCTCTAATGTTATCTGGATCAGGAAGAACAAAGACACATATATATACTGTGTGAAGGAAAATTAAGAAAACTAAAGAAGCTAATTAGAAAAGACAGATTTCTGGTTTGAAATGAAATGCTTAACTCAAAATTTCTGAAACTTGTGTGTTTCAATTTCTTCTTGAGAATTTTAAACATTGCTTTATTGATTGGCTTTATGAACTGGATCTTCTGAGAAAGTGGTGTACCAAAACTCCTAATATAACCCTTGAAATCATGTCTTGGTCCAGTATTTATTTCTTATGCTTCTTATGAAATGTGGAGAGGAAGATAATGGAAATGTGATGAAAACATGTGAAAAGAATATTGAGAGATGTTCATAGAAACCAAGTAGTTATAGAAGTTACATACTCAAAACACCTCAGTTATGCCTAGGACAGTGAAACATATGTTGGTATAGTGTCTAGATCTATAGAATGTACTGGAAGCTAACATACATACAGGATATTGCCTCTGAGCTTTAGCTTCCATACATAAAGTAAATGAGTATAAAACTGTTTATGGATTTCTTGAGTTTTATAAACTTGTGACTGCTCTCTTCCTAAACTATCCCTCTCCACCACCCTGGAAGACTGATGTACTTCCTCCTTTTGTTAGCTAAGCCTTTGTTAGCAGAACTTGGTTTAGAGCACAGTTCTGTGTGTCTCGACAGAATCCTGATTTTCCTTCTGGAAAGGAAAAAATCCCATCTTGTTGCTTTTTCTGTCTTTTCTTTCAGAAAATGATTTGTCTAGAACTAAGAGTCCTTAATTTCAGAATACAGATTACCGGGGACAGTGCCCAGAATGTGACTTAATAGTGTTGTTAAATAATTGAATGACGAGTTATTTTGTCCTACATAGATGTGTCTGGTTTGTGCAAGCTAAATATAGTACTATATCTGAAAATACTCAGTTCTTAAATAAACGTGGACAATAAAGAAGAGCTGATGTTTATGCAGTATGTAAATTTTAAAAAATCTATAAGGCTTTGATCCCATGGAAGTAGACTCAGTTGCAGACAGCAAAGATATGCACCGATTCATAAAACTAAAGTTAGGTAGGAGAACACTATTTAAAGGAAGTGAAATCATTAACACTACAGAATTCTTTGTAAATATTTATTTCATTTATTTTATCCCTCTTCTGAGAGTCTTATAAACACAGTCATCAGGCGATGTAAGAATTTCTCAGCCTTCCTGGAAACAGATGCAATCTGTGACTGTTTCAGTGATCTTATTATTTTTTCCAGAAATTGAGTGATAGAGTTATCTGTAATTGTACTCAAAGCTATTATTTGACATTTTTTTTTAATTTAACATAATTTCTTTATTGAATCTTTGGGAATTTCACATTATGCACCCTAATTCTGCTCATATCCCAGGCTCTCCACATCCTTCCTTCACCCTTGCAGTAACCCCCCAAAAGAAAATAAAAATAAATCAAACTAATCCAAAATAAAACAAACAAGCAAATAAACAAAAAGGAAAAATAAAAAGCTGAACAAAAACAAATAAACAAACACCTCTTCACTTCTCCATCTTTCCCACCTCTCCAAAACTCCTTCATTGGTCCTGGTGTCATTGGGAGTAGTGTCTCACACAGTATACCATTTTGTCCAATTAGCTTTCCCTTCAAATGTTCATTGCAATGAGTCATCGGTCTGGTGCAAGACCTCTGGTTTCTGATACACCTTCATCACTGGGCTTTCATTGAAACTCCTCTTGGATATCCCATGGAGATCATGTGGGTCGTGGTTCCATGACCAGTCCCTTCACTAGCTCCAGCAGGTCCTAGATGGGGTAGATGTTATGGTGGGACAACCAGAGACCCAGCTGTGGGCCTGGGTGGTAGTTTAGCTGGTCAGTCCAGGCTATTGGGGCTACCCTGCTAAAGTAAGGGGCAGAGCCAAGTCCTCTACACCCATGCCTTCACGGTCACTTCTCCCTTGCCAGTGGTGAAGAGTAGGGTCATCTCTTCTGTGTGTATGTGGGGGCTAGCTCTCTCATGAGGGTTGGGGCCAAATGTCTTGCTGCAGTGTCCAGCTAGGGGCAGGGACAGCTATCCCAGGGCCAACTCATCTTGGCCCTCTGGTTTCATTACACATGGTTCCTACTGCCCCTGAAGTGATATGGGACACAGACATCAACACAGGCCCCAGCTTTCCTTTTGAAAGAACACCAAATAGGGTGAAGTGCATGTCAAAAGGTATAGATTGAAAATTCTCAAATGGTGGTTGCTGATTCTGTGCCTCATCTCCTTACCTGTTAGTCTCTGAAGCCACATAATCAAATGAAACAACTGTCACAAGCTCTCTATTCTATACACTATCTATAAAAAAATATTCTCTTCAAGTACAAGTTGCAAGAGTCAATGCCTCTCATCTTACTTTCACTTGTCTGGAATAAAACAGGAGACATTCTTTTCTATCTTCACACATAGCTCTGGATCATCCTAGCAACACTCCTATTACTAAGGATGGAGAACTTCTATTGGTCATCTTTCAGGTTGGGCAGAACTTTCTAGATGCCATCTTCAAAGCCCAGATTATTTTCCCATGTTGTGCTATTTTTTCTTTTTTCCTCTTTTAAATGAACTAAGTTCAAGATGACTCCTATTTTCCTCTTATACCCATATGATCTACCCTAACCTTTCTGGATGGAAAAATCAGTATTGCACTGGATAAATGTCTTCGGAAGTTATTGGACCAAGTCTGTTAGGAAAATCAAAGAATCATGGGACCCCAGAAGTGAAATCAGAGACAGGAGAGGGCTGGGGGCCCAATAATTATTTTTTTTTTTCTGAGACAGGATTTCTCTGTGTAGCTTTGCGCCTTTCCTGGATCTTGCTCTGTAGACCAGGCTGGCCTCAAACTACAGAGATCTGCCTGGCTCTGCCTCCCGAGTGCTGGGATTAAAGGCGTGTGCCACCACAGATTAAATGAGTCCAGTGAGTAGGCTTTCCCCTGACTGAAGAAGACAAACTTTGACACTTGAGTCTTTGGAGGACACAACCAAAGCATAGGAAAAACCTAATCTGAAATAGTCTTCCCCAGGGAAGAGCACACCTATGAAGCAATGTGACTAGCTTCTTCTCTCTCCTGCTGTAACACCTTCCTTACAGATGATATACTGCACCCTCAAACTGTGAGCTAATGCAAACCCTTCCTTCATTAAGTTGCTTTCATCAGGTAACTTGCCACAACAATGAAATAAATCAATGTTAGAAATATGACTAATTTAAAATGAGTTAGGTTCACTTATTTATGTTTGCATACCATTTAGAAGTTTTGACTAATAATGTTGACTTTTCTGATTTTTTTCTTTGACTGTGAAAGCCTAGCGTGGCTTCAAAATCTGAATTAAGCAGTGTAGTATATTCTGAAAAATACCACTATTTCATTCAATCTATAGGCATTACCATTTTCATAGGTCTCCCAATGTACCTCATAGAATTACCGTTATCATTAGATTTTTCTTTGTCCTTCCTGTATTTCTTTCCTGCACAGATGAACATATATATAAAGAAATAATTTTCCTGCATAATTAACACTACACTTCTATTTCTTCTCTACAGGCTAGGGTTCTATAGACCTAGCATAACGTTTCATTCATTTCTACATATGTGTTATTCATATACACTACATGCACTAATATACACATACATATATATGCATACATTATAAACAGTAAATAGCCTTTAGTTTTAGCTGTCCCTTCCTGTATATGTACCTCACTCACTGCTTCCCTCACCTTTCTGTTTGATCCTTCAGTTCTAGAACCCTCTCCATCCATCTATAATATCTAGTCTACTTTCCCTCCTAGGGTGATCCAACCCCCTCTATTCCCTTTCTTTATACCTAACCTCTATGGTTATATGGACTGTAGCCTACTTATTGAAAAACTAAACAACTAACATCTACATATAAGTATACATACCATATTTGTCTTTTTGGGTCTTTGTTAACTCACTCAGTATGATTTTTTCTATCTCCATCCATTTACTTGAGAAATTTATGATTTCATCTTTTAAAGACCTGAGTAATATTCTATTGTAGCCATTTAAGATGGTCACATGGAAACATAATACAGTAAAAGCTTTCTAAACTTTGTGTGTGTGTGTGTGTGTGTGTGTGTGTGTGTGTGTGTGTGTGTGTGTGAAAATGATTGAAATGATATAGCCAAATAATTAAATAACTGGGGGAGATGAAGCTGCAACCAGACATCTCTTGCCACCAAATGAAGCCTCCAGTTCTGAGAATGGCTTACATCTAATTGAGTTGGTCAAAGTGTTCCCATGTGGACTCTCAAATAACCTATGCTATTCCAAGGCTATTGGTTCCTCTCCACAAACTGGTATTAAGGCCCTCTTCCTTAAGACAACACCTACACAACCCATTGATCTAGAATGTTCACCCCCCTGACTAGCTTACATGGCACTGAAAGGTACTCTGCACGCTACCAAAGGATAAAGGTAAACACCAACTCAGCTACAAACTCTTTGATCTACGAGGGTGACCTCTCTACAAGATATGCTAGTTCACAGTGGCACAAATCTTCTGGGACTAACCAACTGATATCTGATTGGATTGAAAGTCCACTACATGAGATGGAACCCACCCCTGACACTGCTCATATGGCCAAGCACCTGAGACTAGATAGGCCAGAGACTTGGGGAAAAATAAATTCTACTACTGCTAAAGGAACATGCCAATAAAATGACTCCTAATGGCATTCTTCTATATCAACAGATCAGTGTCTCACTCAGCCTTCATCAGGAACCTCCCTCCTATAGTAGATGGAAGCTACTAGGACACACAGCTATGCAATGTGCAGAGAGTGGGACCTTAGACTACTCAGTCCAAAATGGGAGGTCTCCTTCAGATTCATCCCCTCAGGTCTCAGGAAACCCTGCAGAAGCAGATGTTGACAGATTCTAAGAGACAGAGGAGAAGGTAAACACCAAAAAAACCAAGACTTTCTAAACTCAGCAGGACTTACACACATATGAACTCACAGACACTGTAGCAGCATGCTACATGACTGGCACAGATCTGTGCCTAAGGGGTCTCAGTGCTTAGAAGGGAAATAGACATAAGCTAACATCTCTAACCAATTAAAATATCTTCAGTTGAAGAAAACCACTCACACATGAAAAATTAGTTGTCACTACGGAGTCTCATTGGGTTTACAAACCACTCTTAAGGCCAGGCCCCATGTCCAGCAGTAGATGGCCAACTAAAGACAAACTCAATGGCATTTTTGGAGGTTATTTTGTCAAAATTTTTTTGTCAGAGCTTTTATTTTAACTTTACAGGTCCTTTGAGTATGAATTATGGTTTCTGGTTTTATGTTTTATTGGACTTCTGTGGGTCTGAATGTTTGTCTCTGCATCTACTACTATTATTATTTTGCTTTTTAGATGCCTACGTGTATCATAATAAAAGAGAGAAATAATAGGTGTGGGTGTGGGTTAATGAAAATGAGAAAGAATTGGGAGGAGCTGGGGGAGGGCAAACCATATTCAAAATATATTAATTTAAAATTTATTTAAAAAATAAAACAGTGAATATGTGCATCTAGGTTTTGAAGAACTAGTTTGCCACTAAGTGGTTATGTTGAACAACTTTAACCATAAAGTTTATGGGTTGTTATTTAAGGGTCAATAACGATTTATTATTTTGATTGTCTTACATTCTCGCCCTCATTTAGCATATAATTTTCACATTATTCATTAATATTCTGTCTTAATTACTTTTCTACTGTGGTTACAAAAAAAATCATGACAAATAAAACCTGTAGAAGAAAGTGTTTGTTTGGAGGCATGAAATTTCACAGGGTCAGTCTATAACTAATGACAGAGAGCATGGCAGCAGGCAGGCAGGCAGGTATGATTGTATCTTTATTTTACGATTACTTTTCTTTCTAAATTAAATATGATACCAGGAAAAAAGCTGTGTCTTTTGGTTGATTTTGTTTTTCACAATGAAGTGCAATTCTCTTAATAGGGAATGAAATATTTTTCATGATCTATTTTTTTCTCTGCGTACAAAACACCTGCTGTTTCTCTATGTATTTTCATTGTTATATTCCACATACAGCATGCAAACTTTTGGGGAGGGAGTTGTGTTTGTGTTTTCAATAGTATATTCTAAGTAGCCTCTGTTTTATTGTAGGTACTTAATAAATCTGTGTGGAATTTTGGTTGTTGTTGCTGTTTTACTATAGCATTTTGAATTTCAGTGATTCTAGAGTGCTGCCACACTTAATCTCCATGGGTGACTGAGATTCAAATATGGACAGACTAATGTAGCTAAATAGTCTCATTTTAAGTGACCTGAATTTTAGAAAAATAATCCATGTTTTATTATCATGTCACCATAATAGCATACACTTGACCTATTCAACATATTCCATGTTGCAGGGAATTTAGTAGAGAAAAAGTAGGAGAGTACTTAAAGTAAAAATGCACTAAAATGTCAAGACATTCTTAAAACTATTGAAAATCTTTATTATGTACTCTTTTCATGAGATATATGTTAGATATACATGTGAAACACAGAATTCCTTCACCTAATTATCACAATTGGTTTTATATATCTAACTTGTCAACTATGTCTCTTCATCCTGCTGATTTTAAGTTTACTGCTCCTCTTCTAATGTATGTAAAAATATTCATTGCTAATCTAAACAAGAACATGATGAGTCAGGACATACAATAACTTTATTGATTCTTTTAAGCTACTGCTGTGTAATGTATTTTACAAATTAATAGCACTTACCACCACATGCTAAGCCAGCTGCCCTCCACCAATAAAGATCAAGTTAAGAAAATTGAACAAAATGATTAAACTGCAGAAATATACAAGGACAATATTGCAAAACTGTTATATTGTTGCTACTGAGTGAGCTGCAGCTATTTTCTGTGTTCACACTGTAGCACTGTGAAATGCTCAAACATTCCTAGTGCTAATGGCTGAATAAATAGATCCTTATGTTTTCATTTCTATTTGGTTTCTATTTTTTAAAGTCCATACCTGTGTTTAGGATATTTTCCTGGTAGCTCATCTACTTCCTTTAATCTTATTTCTTAAGGCTGGTCTCTAGCTTACTGTAGCCTTTCACTTACATTGTGCATTTTGTACCCACAATTCTTTGTATTTGCTGAGGGTATTTGCTCAGCAATTCTTCTTCACACTATGAGTTCTCTGAGATGAACAAGACAATGCATCTTTTTTTTTCACTTTTTACAACTTTGATTATTCATGAATAATAAATTTGACACATGCTCAATGAGTCATTGTGAGGTTTAGAGGATGGGGATTGATAATTGATTGCAAAAAGAGATTCAAATCAAGCTAATTATGTTTTCAAATTGATGCCAGTACTTTGAAGACAATATTTACATTTCTATACCTTCCTTGTTTATCAACAATATAAATAGACAAATACAAAATTTCTTAACCTTCTAAGCTTCCAGTGACAGTATTGACTGTATTTGTAAGCTGAATTAAAGAGTAGAGCTACAGCTGGGAACCATGTAACTATGCAGCTCTTTATGCAGAGCTTAGAGAGATGTTGGCATTTAGAAGAAAGAGCATAGGCTATAGATTCTCCGAGACCTTGACTTCATATTGTCAACTGATACATCATCCAAGTCAATAAGCCAACCATACTAAGTAAATGATGACAAAAGCAACTTGAAGATATGAGTGAAAAAGAAACAAGTGAAGTATTTCTTTTGTGCTTATGGTATAATAGCTATAACCTGAGCAAATATTTTAAAATATGTATTTAAATTTAATATTCATTATGACCACCTACATTTACTGTTATTCATATTTTAATGATTAAAAAGTAGAGATCCATTCGGTGAGTTGCCAATATTTGCAAAGGTAAGTGGCAGAATCAAGATAAGATCCAAAAGATGTGTTCTGATTGTCATATCCTGTGCGTACTACTGTAAACTCAGTTACTGATGGTCAATGCCATGTTTACATATTTACAACTGCTGAATAAGAAATATTCAGTATGATTTCTCCATCTTCCCAAAGTTATTTCTTAGGTTAAAGACACTTGAGTAAAAATCAACTGTCTTATGTGAAATTTTACCACCAGCTGGTGATATTTATGAAAAATGCACTCATGATAAAGAATTCAAATGAATTCAGAGGTCATTAGTTGCTTGTTTCTACCTAAAACATACTACCTCTTAATAATTAGAAACTCCAAATCTCGTTGAAAATGACCTGTTTTGACATTTCTAGCTCATTGCTGTGAGGATGCTCTGGTTTGGATGTGTTGCAGCATAAAAGTGTTTGCTTTGACTTAGACTACACTTTGCATGTTTAAAAATTGTTATTTAAAGCATTCAATAATCTAATGGGAGGGCCCACTTGATTATTTAAGCTGGATGACCCAGAAATTGATCAAAGTCCAATAAGTTATTAAATATTGAGCAATGACTAGTGGCAGCAAGAGCAAATATAATTTATACTCAAGATACCTGAATTATGAATGCAATGGTATTGACTCAGTGTAATTCCCTCAGTCCCTGGAAAGACTGTTAAAGGATATGATTTAGAATAAGAGTAGGCCCATGAAAAAATGCTAGCGTAAGGATTTGATGACTTTCAGAGACATTCTGGAGAACATTCAAGAACTTTGGTTATTTTCACTTGAGTAATATTGACACTTTAAAGTCAGCAATGACACTCACAAGGAGAATGACTTCCAACGAAGTCTTGTCTGGCATGTCACTTTCTTGCTGTGCATTCAGCTCTAGAAGCAAGGTTGTACACAATGATGGAGGAGACAGGAGACAAGAGTTTGATTTCACCCTCTACACAAAAGTACATTACACTGGATAAGTTATTTAGCTTTTGTGCACACTATTGTCACGTTTGACAAAGGAGAACATCAGATCTTCCAAACTCCATTTTAGTTATAAAATGCTGAAATTCTCTTTAAGTCTAGTCATGCTAGAAAGTCATCCTTCTTTTGTCAGAAAATACACATTTTAATGGACTCTTGAAAGACTCAATTTATTGAAGAACACTAATAAAGTATTGATTAAAAGTATCTTATAATCCAAAAAGACTTTTAGTGTTTCTCATAACTAGTTTCCTGAATGGTTTTCAGCGAGGAGATAATCAAGGAAATTTCTCTGCACATTCAGCTGGCACATTACAGATAACTACAACCAGTCAAAATGCAGAGTTATGAAACCCAGTGCCAAAGGATACATCTACCAAACAACTCCCACTAAGTTAAGGAAACTAAGGATTAGTGAACACAGCAAAGGAGAGGTGTAAGACTGCAAGAGTGAAAGAATCAGGAAATTTACTGTGAGATTGTGTCTCCTAGAAATGTCATAAGCTACACCCAAAATCTTAGCAACATGAATGTCTAAACATCATCTGATCAAGGGCAAAAACAATAGGCATGCCAAAGTGATGGGGGAAATCCTATGCGGCTCAACCCTACACAAGGAACTAGAGGTCACCAAGGAATGCTAAGAGAAGGAAGAGCACACTAATTGGTCACCCTATAGCAACGGTCAGAACTGAAAGCAAGCATACAAATGACATTATACAGACTGAGCTGGTTGTATCTATGTATTTAGAAATATATATATATATATATATATATATATATATATATATATATGACTATATTACTACTTTCAATAAAGATTTTAATTTGATAATTTATTTTAAAGTCAAAAATACATTCTTTTCTTATTCATAACCATATGCCTTTACCAACAATTAATAAGAAAAGAGGTCATAATTTTGAAATAGAGCAAGAAGGGATATACGGGAGGGCTTGAAGGGGAGGGAGAAATAATCTAATTATATTATAATTTAAAAAATAAAAGAAGGAAAAAATGTCAAAAATTGAAAAATATGGACAGTGACTTGAACTTTGAGAGGAAAGAGACAGAATAAGGCATTTGTAATTAAATTTAAAGACATCTATACATACAAAAAGAAGGATCACTATGGAATATTCTGGATCATGATAACCAAATCAATCAGGGAATCTGACAGTTGACAGAGTGATAATCTACTATGCACAAAATCTTACTTTAGCCTGGATGATAACCTGTATAGTCTCAGAATCTATGTGAGAGTGTTTCCACATTTATCTCTATATAATTTTTTAAAGCTGAAAAAATAATCCGCATCACAGTTTTGCTAAAAGCACTGTGGTGGTTTGAAAGAAAAAAGCAGTGGCACTATTAGGAGATATTGCCTAATTGTAGGAAATGTATCACTGTGGGGGTGGGCTTTGAAGTCTCTTTTGCTTGTTTCCCTCAGTGACTTTAGCCAACTTCCTGTTGCCTGCAAGATGTAGGACTTTCAACTATTTCTCCAGCATCACATCTGCCTGTAGGCTACCATGATGATAATGGTCTGAACCTCTGAAACTGTAAACAAGCCACCCCAATTAAATGTTTTACTTTATAAGAGTTTTCAGGGCCATGCTGTCTCTTTACAGCAATAAAAACCCTAACTGAGACAGAAGTTGATACCAGGAACTGGGGTATTATTGTGATAAGTCTGACCATGCATTATTTTGGAGTGACATGAACTTTGGTACTTTGGGTTAGAATAGTTGTGGAATGTTTTAAGCACTGCTTAATGTGCCATACTAGTAGGAGCATGGAAGACAGAAGTGCTAAGAGTTATTTGAACTGCAGGGGGTTCACTCAAGTGGTTTCAGAGAAGAATTTTAGTATGCTGCCGAGAGATCTTTCTTGTGAAATTTATTGAAGAAAGTGGTTGCCTTTTGCCCTTGTCTGAAGAGTCTGCCTGAGGCTAAAGTGATGAGTTTTGAATTAATTGTATTGACAGGAAATCTTAAAACAGCTTAGCATAGACTCTGTGTGTAGTTTTTTTGTACTAATGGTGATGAAGATTTATAATGAAAAGGAGTGAACTGAGCAGGGTAAGTTACAAAATGTAAATTTTGAAGAGAAAAAGAGCACCAGGAAGTGGAATAGAGCTAAATCCTGTGTTCAAGGAGATAAACTGATTAAGAAATGGATAGAGGGAGTAGTGACGTCAGGGTAAGATCCCACCCAGCTAAAATTCCAACTGGTAAAAAGGAATGAAAGAAAAGCTTAGAGCTGAGAGTGGTGGAGCACACCTTTAATCCCAGCACTCAGAAGGCAGAGGTTAGCAGATCTCTGAGCTTGAGGCCAGCTTGCTTTACAGACAAGTTTCAGGACAGCCAAGATAACACAGTAAAGGACAGAAATTTGATGGCGATGTAATTGAATGAGGGTGCTATGTTTCATGCCCAGTAAGCAGCAGAACTTGGCAGCTTTGACCATGTGATTCTGGCTCTAGAGTTAAGGATAGGAGAAATAGGGTATGGAATTTGCCACTGAGGTAAGCTTCTGAGGCCAGGCATTCTGAATGGAGGCCTAGTAGAGAGGCCATTGCATGAATAACGTATCTTATAAGATAAGTTACATTTGTTTATTCTGTGGAATATTTGTTTAATGATGCAAAGATGTGTTGCATTCCTTTATTTTACATTTGTTTAACTCTGTGAAACTGTGTTACTTTGTCTAAAACACCTGATTGGTCTAATAAAGAGCTGAGTGGCCAACAGCAAGTCAGGGAAAGAATAGGCAGGGCTATCAGGCAGAGAGAATAAAAAGGGGGAGGATCAGGAACAAGATAAGGAGGAGAACTCCAGGGGCCAGCCACCCAGCTACACAGCAAGCCATGGAGAAAGAAGTAAAGAAAGAAATACAGAAATAGAGAAAGGTAAAAGCCCAGAGGCAAAAGATAGACAGGATAATTTAAGAAAGGCTGGCAAGAAAAAAGCAAGCTAAGGCCTGTCATTTATAAGAAAGAATAAGCCTCCGTGTGTGATTTATATAGGAACTGGGGGGTGGGCCCCCCAAGAGAATAAGAGTGAAAACAAACAAACAAACAAACAAACAAACAAGCAAACAAACAAACAAACAAACATGTGAAGCTGTGAGGTTGAAGCCTGGATTGCCTTGGAGACTTGGAGAACCCAAGATGTTAGAGATGCCAAAGTCGTGGGATACCTGTCTAGGAGCTGCTAAAAGGGAATAGAACCAGCCCAAGAGAAAGAAGTGTATTACAATCAACTTTTACATCAGACATGGAGATGCAGAGTTTGGAGTTTGCCCAGCTGGTTTTCAGTCTTGATTTTGTCCAGTATTTCCTCACCATGCTCCCTTTCCTTCATTTTGGAATGGTAATGTATATTCTGTGCCATTATATGTTGGAAGTATGTGATATGTTTTTTGACTTTGATTTTTACAAGGGGATTACAGTTAAGAGGTTTCCATGCATTTAAAAAGAGATTTTGGACTTTGAAACAAATTTGAGACTGTTATTGACTGTGGGGACTTTTGAAGTTGAAACAAACGCCTTTTTGAACTATGACATAGCTATAAGCCTTTGGTAGCCAGGGAGTGGAATGTGGTGATTTGAAAAAAAAAAAAAAATGGCCCCAAAAGGGAATGGCACTATTAGGAGATGTGGCCTTATTGGAGGAAGTGTGTCACTGTCGGGGTGGGCTTTGAAGACTTTTTCTCAAGCTTTCCTCAGTGTGACTTCAGTCAACTTCCAGTTGCCTGCAAGATGTAGGACTCAGCTCTAGCACCACATGTGCCTGCATGCCATGATGCTCCCACCCTGATTATAATGGACTGAACCTCTGTAACTATAAGCCAGACACCCCAATGAAATGTTTTACTTTATAAGAGTTGTTGTGGTCATGGTATCTCTTCACAGCAATAAAAACCCTAACTAAGACAAGCACATAACAGTCTAATTTTTAATGACATACTTATCTCCTCATTCTCTGACATTCACTAATGTTTAGAGTAGTGATTATTTTCATATAGTGTTAAAATATTGACAATGGACTTAACACAGTATTTCTTACTATCAGGTCTATTATATATATATATATATAATAAATTTGTTATTATATATATTTATTATATATTATTATATAATATATATTTATATATATTATTTATTATATATAATATATATAATAAATTTGTTCAGAATTTAACAATTTTCCCAATTTAATATATATGGGATATTTTAGTTTCAGGAGCGTTTTATTCCATTGTTTTTAAAGCTATTTTTACTCTTTATTTTGGTTTCTTATTTAGAATAAACAAGGAATCTTACCTTGAGTTTTTATTTTAATTTTAAGTGTTTTGTCCTATTATTTTCACAGTTTTAGTGTTTTTTTAACCCAACCTTAAATTTGACCTTCATATTATGATTCAGTTTCCCACCCAAATTACCTTGGTATTTACAGCATTTGAATTAAAAAATACTTGCATCTATTTCTTATTTATTTCCCATTTAATTTTTGAGTTACCTTTTTTCTTGCGTCATTCATTTGCTTGTTAATGTCTATTTGTTCTTCTGTTGGTTGCAAAATAAGTATTTTTAAACATTTTTCCACTTTTGGTAGATAATATCATATTTACCTCATTTCAGCACTAGTTCCACATTACTTAAGATCAGGTAGGAATCTATAGTTCCAAACAGATAATCTTACAGATCTAAGTTTGGAACTTAGGAACAACTATAGGAATAAAGCTGTTTACCCTTATTTATGCTTGCGTTGATTAAATTCTCCTCTTCATGTGTGTAGACAAGGAATGCTCTCAGTTACAGAGCATCCTGTCCAAAATTACTGTTATTTTCATGAAGAAGCTTTCGTTGGTCAAAAAGTATAAGTTGAAAGACATAATAACAATGCCATTAGTATACCACCTCTAGAATCAGCTATTCATGTGGGACTTTTATATTAAGTGAAGGTAGAGATGCTGAAATTATTTATCATCAATTATGTCATTGGTTGATAGGTCTGGAATAACAACTCTTTTATGAATATATAAGCAGTAAAAATGTTAAACTTTCATTGCTGTTCTTATTACTGTCTGTTTAAATTCAAATAGTTTTTATTATCTATTACTAAATAAGTGGATTATACTTTAAAGATAATGTCAGCAATCGATGAGACTTATCAAAAATTACTCTCCTTCACTTGAACACTGTTAATACGGTTAAATGGTAATAGTAAATTGTAATGGACACACATTAATTTTGTATGTCCCCTGCCTTTGTGCATCAGCTCCACACAGAGAGGACAAATGCATCTTGTATATAATTAGTGCATCATGAAGTATAATGTCTATTCCCTTAAAATTGCAAAAGAGATTGTTGGCCAGATTCATAGGTACCAGGTGGTAGGGCAGGAGTTGGGAGAAGGGAGTAGGAGAGGCAGATTAACAAAAACAAACTATGTATGAGGGTCCCATGGTAAAGTCCATTATTTTGTATATTAATCTAAAAGCACTAATACAAAATTTCTTATATCCTATAATTTAAGTTTTTAATTCAGTCATGTAAAAGAAGATGTAAAAACAAGATTTTCCTAAATTTTTCCTAATCTAAGTTTCAATAAGCTTTAATATAATTCTTTTTCATTTTTAAAATCAAATCATTTTATTAGCTTTTAAAGAATTTCAAGCAATGTATTTTGATTATATTCTTCCTCTTCCTGCTTTCCACCCAGGTCTGTCCCCACTTCCCAGCCTATGCAATGTACCCTCGTCTCTTTTTTAACCCATTGAGCACGATGTGTGATACCCATATACTTTTCAGGTGTGGCCTTCACTGCAGCACACTAGCTGCTGCCTCCTCAATGATAACTCAATCTCCCTCTACCTGCAGGTATCAATGCCAGCAGTTCCTTAGTGGTTGGTGTTCACGTCTACTTCCTTCCATCTAGAATTTTGTCTGGGTGAACTTGCACAGAAGTATGCTGCCTCAATTGCTGTAAAATCATATATTCAACTGCCCTTCTATGTTGAGAAAATTCTGTTCTCTTTGTAGTCATCCATCACCCCTGGCTCTTACAAACTTTCCAGCACATCTTCCAAGAAAATCTCTGAGCCTTACAAGGATGGGTTATGATATATGTCTCATTTAAGGCTGAGCATGCAGCAGTATCTTGCTCTTTGTGCCCTGACTGGTTGTTTTAAAATAATAATAAATAAAACCTCATCCTTTGTAGTTAGGACTTGGTCAGCGTCAAGAAAGGTTGCTTAGCCTGCCTAATTAAGATACAAGGAACTCTGTGAGAGACAGTAAACAGATTTCAAAAGAATTTCAAAGTCCAACATACCAACGTGGAATTAACTTTTAGTAGGGCTTCTGATACTCATTGGTTTTGTAGCCTTGGTCAAACTCTGCAACAGCTATAAGAGTGAATAATTTTGACTTGTAGATGAAGAAGGAGGAGAAAATGAGTAAGAAGGTGAACGACAGAAAGTGGGCAGGAAAAAATGATTGATGAAAAAGTTAAATCAAGTTTTAGGTCAATGTTTGATAAAAATACCATGTGTAAAGTTATTGGCTTGTAACAGGTTTGTTTGGGTGTGTCTGTTCAGGTTTGTTCACATGTGGCACAGGTGTGTGCATGTGTGGTTTGTGTGTGTATGTATGCCAGAGATGGATGTTAGGAGTCTTTCTTTGGTCATTCTCCATCTATTTTGTGACACAAGTCTCTCACTGGTCATGGTGTTTATTAATTCAGCTAGGCCAGTTGTCCAGTGAGGTCCTTCAGCACTGGAACAGTAGATCCCATAATTTCGTGCTTCTTCCATGGGTGTTGATATTCAGACTCAGGTCTACATGCTTTGTGGCAAGCACTTTATTGAATAAACTACCTTTACAGCTGTTACTTCATTGAAGCAAGTTTTAGTTTTCTTGAGTAGCACAAAAATCATCTATTTCTGTGAAACATATTACAGTATTTTAGAACATCTTATGTGAATCATGTCTTTTTTCTTATCATGCCTCCTAAGTCATGATAGTCAACTTTTCTTTGTCTCAGATTTTTCACTGACTTGGATACCATTAAACTCTTTCATGGTGGCACACATTTATAGTACCCACTACTTCTCTACAACAGCATAATCTGACTCTGTAAGTTCAAGGCCAGCAGGGTAATATAGCAAATCCCTGTCTTAAAACCAAAAAAGCAAAGAAATAAATGTGAAAGACCTTTCCATACCAGGTCCTATGAAAAGGGTCAGTGAGATGACTGAATCTTAATTCTGAAGACCTCATACTTTCATTAGGAAGTAAGCATTCAAGTTTCAAAGTATTAGCAGAAATTATTAAAACAAACACCTCCTGGGTGTGGAGCATTCTGAGCATTGTGTCTAGTCTGTCACTTATAAGCTGTATGACATTGAACAATCCACTTAACCTAAGACTTAGTCTTCTTGTCTCCAAACATGGTCTTAACGATGCCATCCCCTCTATGGATTACCTTTCAACAGATTCAATGGGGTGTGAGGAGTGCTGACTCCACGAAACTTGTAAAAACAATATGACTAATAGACACATCAAGGATGAGAACAAGAGAAGAAAATAGAGTGAATTGTTATTGCTATTTTATAGTTTTAGTAGTAAAGTTATATATTAGGTCTAACTTTTTTTTTCATCATTTTCTAGCTAAGGTACAGTGAAGTGCAGCAACAGTATTAGAAATCAAAGGAATAGTAGATTGTAACAGAAACAGAGTCCCTGAACCCCTCCTAATAACTTAAGTAGTACATTCATTTTTTAGATGTATTAAAATGTCATACAATGTAGTATTTTGAACTGAAATAAGAATATTTTGTAAAGCCCCTTAAGTAGAAAAAGACTAGAAGACCATCATCCTGAGGCACATTCTTACAGTTTTTGAAATAAAATTAGTCATTGGTAGAAATTTTCTAACAGGTTACACTGAAGTTTATCCTTTCAGTTAATATTTTCTCAATATTAATGAAAAGTCTGTATGTCTGCCTTCATTTACTGTGATCTTTATCGTAAAAATGAAGACAAAGGCTCAGAGAGGTTCAATATTTTGCCCTTAGTCAGATAGGTAGGAACCAGGTCAGATTCAGTGGCCTCCGTATCCAGAATGCTCTCCCTCTCAGATGCGGATGCAAGTGTAAAAGCACACCTAGTTTTCTCCCAATCTAGGTTTAGTTAAAAATCACTTGCAGGTGCTGCTTCTTTTTCTCCCCCTCTAAAAGGAATTCTGAGGGATATAATTGTTTAAAACTTCTTTGTCATTTAACATTTCAAATATACTAACAGATGGCTTCTCCCAACTCCAGGCAGATGATGGTTCAGAAATAAGTGGTGTTGCGAGATTTCTTGGGAACACTTGGGGACAGGAAAGACAGCTGTCACTGAATATCTTAATTACAGCATTTACAAAGTTCTAATTAATGTAATGGTAGTTTTATGATTATATTAATGTTATGACCATTGGGGCATTTGTTGCTGAACTCATTTGGCAAGATAATTTGGAAGTCATTGTGGATTTTAAGGCTAACAACTGTTATGTAAACTTGAAGATTTCTGGCCTTACTCTAGAAATGAAAAATAAAAATGATCTCATGCCTAATAATTTAGCTGGAAATGTATCTTTAGAAGTTCATGTTAATCAAAACATAGGAATTGAAGGGTAAGGAAACGTATATTTTACAATGAATTAACAGATAAGATAGAACATACTGTAAAAAGATCAATGGTCTTATAGCATAGGTGTTCACACTGTGGCTCCCAGAAATTGACTTTGTGATCCTGGGAAAGACATTTTGTCTTTTCTGAGCTTTATTCTATTTTAGTTAAATAGAGAGAACACTAATATCTTTCTTTCTTATTAATGTCTTTTATGACAAGAATAACTACGTTACAACTAAATGATTTTGAGGCTATCGTTTTTTGTTTGTTTGAGCCAGGTCTCATGTAGTGAAGGTTGGCCTGGAATTTATTTGGTAACCAATGATGCTGTTGAACATCTTACACTTTTGTTCCCCATTCCAAGTGCTGGAATCACAGGCTTGTGCCATCATGCCTAGTTTTATACAGTCTTAGGAGTAGACCCCACTTTATGAATGACTGGCAAGCACTCTACAGCCTCACTCCTGGCCTAGACTCCTTCTATTTTTGTGTGGTTTATTCTTACATACATAATTTTCAATTCTAAAATATCTGGATGACTCAGTGAAAGCTAGATAAAATGAAGAGTTTCAAAATTCCAAATGTCTTACTTTCACCTAAATTAATGACTTATACCAACCTTTTCAATGTTTATTATTTTTCTGGTATTTGAAGAAGCAATTGGGAATTTAGGAAAGCTTCTAGATCTGGTAGTTAAGTTTGGACTGTGCCTCTGACATGTGGCTTTGTGGTCATAGTGAGCTTTATCTTATCAGTATGAAATAGTGTTTGGCTATTATTGTCAGCTATAACACACAGCATTCCTGTGAAAACACAAGAAAGCATGGGCTAAAGCTCCTGGGCCTAATGTCAGATGTGCAACAATTTAATCTCCCCTTCTTCCTTCTTTAGATGAACACTACAGACCTCACTGACTTCAATATCAAAGAAAAATAAAAATTATAAAAATGTGATTTGCAAATAAATAATTGTGCACTTGTGTTTTTATAATATCTATTCTAATAGCTGCCTATCAAGTTGTGTGGGGAAAGAGACAAGTCTAAATTATTTATTAAACATTCAAAGATATCTGAATTCATTAAAATACTGTATTTTAATTTGCATTTAAATTTGACTCAATTACATTGTCTTTACTGTACAAAGCAATGTGAGTTTAGTAATAAAATGTTTCATCTGGATGTAACATCAATTACAGAATAGTTTCTATCCCTTATTTTTATTAATTTAATACATTCACTATTAAATTTGATATGTACTATTATGTTCACTTTGTCTCTTATTTTTCTATAATATTGCCTCCTTACTGGTTTGGCAGATATGCTAGGGTCTGGATTTATTATTATTATTATTATTATTATTATTGGTATCACAAAATTATCTTTGTCCACAATTTTGCATTAAGCTTGTGCTCTTCATCATGTGTTGTGTCATATCCAGTTTATCTAACTGTGTGCTCAGCACACAAAAGGCAATCAATAATAACCATTGTATGAATGAATCACTGGCCAGTAGGGTTTTCTTACTGCCATGACATAGTAGTTTATTAACAAATTTGTGGGCACTAATAAATGATTAGACAATTGAGAAAGAAGAAATAGAAATATCATCAATATAGAATAATAGCTATGAGCAATCAGAATAATAATTACAAACTGAAGTGTTAATTTTTTTAAGTTCATATATTAAGATATACACTATTAAGCTACATTGAAGAAATGCTTTTATAAAAAAAATGTGATTGTTTTTAGAAAATTAAAATTGTGGGCTGTGTTCTCTTGGTGTCCCCTATTCCCTCTGACTCCTATAATCTTTCCTCCCCCTCTCCCTCTGGGTTCCCCTATGTCAAAGAGGAGGACCTGATGGAGACCTCTGATTTAGACTCTTCATCATGTCTGGCTATGCATCTCTGCACCTGCTCCCATCTGCTGCCAGAGGAAACCTTTTTGATGATGACTGGACAAGACACCAATATGAGGAAAGCAGAATATCATGCCCAGCCTCAGTATGAGAGCTTTTGCCTTGTTTTATTGTACCTTGTTTTGTCCTGTTTCGCTGTAATTTCTTAGTGGCCTGCTTTTTCCTGAAGAGGAAACAGAAGAAGAATGGTTCTGCGGGAGAGGGCAGTTCAGGGAGAGAGAGGGAAAGCTGTGGTCAGGATATATTTTTTTGAGATATGAATCTATTTTCAATAAAAATATAAAATTGTGGTGGGAAAGTAACTAAGAAAATGACCAATTTAATTTAGGTAGTGTTGCAATAGGAGAAAAGAGGTTTCCGTATAGACTTGGACTCAATTCTAAAATAGCAACTGGAGACTTATAGCCAAGGAGCTTTTGGAGAAAAGGGCAGATGCATAGAAAATTAGGAGAAAAACAACAACAACGAGAACAACATCAAATACAGGGGTAATCCTTGATAAACTTTTCGAGATGGGTTTTTATTGACACCAGAAAAGATAAAAATCCAGTGCAAAGAATTTTCCAACTTACTAATCACGATTGTTACTGGGTGATCTTGGTGATTCAAGATCAAGGAAGAGGTCCAAACAAAGTTTCTTTGACAAAAATGTTTATAAGTGCCTTTAGAGTCTCTGTTATGTAATTAGCACAGAATATGTAATTTGCCTAGAAGATTGACTAAACCCATTAATTTTTTTTTTCTGCTACAAGGACTTACTCAGTGTTTATAAGTGACATGCAATGTGACCAAATGCTGAAGGGAAAGCAAGGAGAGTAATTCTAATCATAACAGAACTATTTAGCATCTATATAGGATGGCAAATTGTATGCAAAAATTATCTGCAGATTGGGGAATGTGGGGTGGAGAAGCATCCAAAAGAATTAGGGTTGAGCCAAACTTAACCCAAGCACAATGGATGCAAAGAAGTTGCTTGTTGAGGCGTCTGTGGCCTGAGGTCTTCAGGTAAAATTAATGCCATGTGGAAAGACCTGGGGCAATAAAATAACTTGATAATGAGTTTACAATACCCAATGCTGTAGCTTAAGAAATGGGGTTCTATATGTTCTTGGAAATACAAGGAGATGACTATGGGAGGTAAAACCTGGCCCTTGAAATCTTCCAGAGTTCCTTCTACTGAGATAGGTCCCTCAGAAAGAGAAAATTCTTGAAGCAGGGGTATCTTTATGACTTAGTTTTCTCTCTCTCTTTCTCTCACGGTGTTCTGCCGATGGAAAGAGTCAAAGAAAGAGATTTGTTTTTTCATTTTTTAAAATAGGATATAAACTACAGGCAAAGAGAAAAATCATGTGAAAAATTAATTAAGAAATATGAATGATAGAAGACTATGTACAAAATAAAAAATGGCATAGAAGAGTGTTAAGAGTACTTCTAAGGGACACTGTTTCCTTCTAGGTGGGAAATGGTAAGACCTAAAGTTAATCCGTAAGACCCACCTGCCCAAGGACCAGGTGACTTCTGGAATGCTAGAGTTTATTCAAAGACCAGGTAGCTTCTTGGAATGCTGGGAGTTGTAGTTGTAAGGCCCACTTCTTCAAAGACCAGGTAATTTACTGGAATGCTGGGAGTTGTACAAAGTCATATTGGAAATAAGGTAGCCCTCTGGGTTTATCCTTAAAAGCCCTACAACATGTGTCTTATGACTATTGGCTGGGATTTCAGAGAATGTGTCTGGCCAAAGTCTGTCTACCTAGCCAGTATTTAATATTTAATTAAAGCTTGCTTCAAATTTGGCTCAAAATTGTGGAACTGGTTTTTCTCTTGCAAATCTCAAGATTAACAAAATCAGAAAACATTAGTACTGGATCCTCATTTGAGCCTCCAAATGATGGACAATTCCTCAGTGGCCAGTAATTAGAGTAAACAGCACTTTAGGTGGAAGGAAAGGGGAAATAGCATATGCAATGCACTCATTTAATGGTGTACATGTAGAAAGGAGTACTTTGGGTCATAGTTTAGATACCTCAGTCCAATATGCCAACCACGTTCAATTATGTAAAAACTGGAAATGTATTCATATGGAATTTTCTATTAAACACCTTCTTGTATTGACTGGTTACTATGATCCACTCACTTTTGTACAATAGGATTTTATAGCAAATAAGAAAACTGAGAGGTTCTGTTACTCTGAAGTATTTTAATTATTTCATGTCAAATGTTAAGACATTAGTATGTGCTATAATTAGTTATATGCCACTGATATCATTAAGTCAGCTTGCAGCCTCATTTGTCTGAGAGAAATGTTCAAATTGCTGCCAAACTCTGAACTCCCACAGAGCTGGTGGTGTGAAGTCCAATGAAACTGAGAACTTTGGGCACCAACGCTGTCTCACTCTTGTTCTTTTTATATAGCATAAAAAAGAAAAAATGCATTTAATACCTCTAATTATTCTTTGTCCTTTCATTGTCTTTCTGACTGTATAGTTTGAGGGACTGATCCCTAGAACTGTGTCCCTCACGTCCCCCTGTCTACTGGCTTCTGACTGGATTCACAAGAAGTCACTTAGAAACTGAGGTCTCCCCTAGGACTCCAATAGTGGTTGAATAATCCTATGCACTGTATTTTGTTTGTTTTGGATGTTTGTTCATATTCATGTTTCTTTTTTCTTGTTTATTTATTCTTCTCTCATGCAATACATCCTGACCACAGTTTCTCCTCCCTCTACTTCTCCCAACCCACCCTCCCACTCTCTCCCCCAGATCCACTCCTCTTTCATTTTCTTTCAGGAAAGATAAGGCCTCCCAAGGATATCAACAGAACAATAATAAGATGCAATACGACTAGGCACAAACTCTCTAAAGGCTGAACATGACAACCCTGTAGGAAGAAAGGGTCCCATAAGCAGCCAAAAGACAGAGGACCTAACTCAGACCCATGCAGGCTCTGTGTTTGATGCTTCAGTCTCTGTGGGCTCCTATGAGCCCTAGTTAGTTGATTCTGTGGGCCATGATCTTCTAGTGTCCTCGAACCCTCTGGATCCTACAATACTACCTCCCTCTCTTATGTAGGGTTCCCCAAGCTCTGCCTGATGTTTGGCTGTGGGTCTCTGCATCTGTTCCCATCACTTGCCCAGTGAAGCTTTTCTGATGACTATTGCGCTGGCCACTGATCTATGAGTAAAGCAGATTATCAATAGGAATCATTTCATTGACTTTTTTTTTTCCATTCCTGTTTGGTTCTGTCTTATGTCTCTGTGCTATCCAACCTTGAGTTCCTGGCCTTCCAGGCAGCATTGGACATAAGATTCTTCTTGTGTGGGCCTCTCATTAGTGGTCGTCATTGTTCGACCACTATGGCAAGTTCTGCGCCACCATTACCCCAGCACATCTTGCAAGCAGGACAGATTGTAATTTGGATGTTTTGTGGCTGGGGTAGCTGGGTTGGTGTCCCAGTGCCACCTCTAGAAGCCTTGCCTGGTTACAGAAGATGGCCTGTTCAGGCTCGTATTCCCCATTACTAGGCATATTCCCTAGGGTCACCCTCATAGATTCCAGGGAGTTTCACCTGCACTAGGTTTCCACATAACTCCATTTCTTAGGGTTTTCATTGCTGAGAAAATACACCATGACCAAAAAGCAAGTTGAGTAGGGAAGGGTTTATTCAGCTCACACTTCCACATTGCTGTTCATCATCAAAGGAAGTCAGGACAGGAACTAAGACAGGGCAGGATTCTGGAGGCAGGAACTGATGCAAAAGACATGGAAGCAGACTGCTTACTAGGTTGATTCTCCTGGCCTGCTCAGCTTGCTTTCTTATAGAACTCAGGACCACCAGGCCAGGGATGGCACCACCCACAGTGGCCTGGGATCTCTTTCATTGATTGAAAATGCCTTACAGCTGGATCTCATGGAGGCATTTCCTCAAGAGAGGCTCCTTCATTTCTGATGACTCTGGCTTATGTCAAGTTGACACACAACACCAGCCAGTTCACCCCTCAAATACTCCCCCCCCAATACCATTCATTTCTCTGTATACTCTCTCCCACCACCTGATACCTTTTGCTCCCATTCCTATCCACCCCAAGCCCACCTGCAAAATCTAATCTATTTCTCATTCACAGTGAGATTCATGTGTCCCCCTTGATCCTCTCTTGTTATCTAATTGCTATGGGTCTGTGCACTGTAGCATGATTATCCTTTACTTAACCACTAATATTCATTTATAAGTGAGTACATACAATGTTTGTCTTTTTGTGTTTGTTTTTTTTTCTAGATTTTTTTCCAGAATGATTATTTTCTAGTTCCATCCATTTGCCCACAACTTTCATGATGTCATTTTTTAACAGCTGAGTAATACTCCATTCTGTAAATATACCACATTTTCCTTACTCATTCTTCAGGTGAGGGACATCTAGGTTATGTCCAGTTTTTGGTTATTATGAATAAAGCTGCTATGAACATAGTTGAGAATGTGTCATTGTGGTAGGATTGGGCATCCTTTGGGTATATATCCTAAAATGGTATATCTGGATTTTGAGGTACGTTGATTTTATTTTTTAAATTTTTTTGAGGATTTTATAAACACATATAATATACATTGATGAAATTCACCTCCTAGTCCCTTTTAACTCCCCATCTCATCCTTACTACTATTCCATCCAAATTTCTTGTGTTCCCCTTGCCCCACCATGGAATTCACTTAGGACTGCTAATATGTGTAAAGCCATCTAATGGAGTACCACTAGACTCTCAGGGGTTTGAATCCTTCACTAAAACTGGCTCTCAGAATTAAAACTACATTGAGATTTCATCTCTTCCCAAGCAAAATGTCTAAAGAGAGTGAGGAAGAATTGTAGGAGTCAGAAGGGTTGAGGACACCAGGAGAATACAGCCCATAGAATCAACTAAGCAGGTCTCATAGGGGCCCACAGAGACTAAAGCAGCAATTATGCCCTGTCATGGTTTGCCTTAGGCCTTCTGAATATATGGTATGGTTGTTAGCTTGGTGTTTTCTGTGAGACTCTTAACCATGGGAGTGGGGGTGTCTCTGAGTCTTTTGTCTGCTCTTGGGACCTTTTTTCTACTGCGGAGTAGGGAAATGGAGGAAGTATGGATCTAGGGAAGAGGAGAGGTGGCAAGGGACCTGGGGAGAGTGGAGGGAGGGGAAACTGAGGTCCAGATTTATTGAAAACAAACCAACAGCAAAAATTTACAAAAACTAAAAGAAAGGACAACAAGTACTGAATGGATGAGGGAAAGAGGAACACATTTTTGTTTGTAGGAGTACAATCTGATGCAGCCACTATAGCGATCTTTGTGGAGGTTCCTCAAAAAAGCTAGAAATAGATCTAACACAGGACCCAGTTATACTATTCTTGAGCACGTACTAAAAGAAATCTGTATAGTACTAGAGATAATTGCTCATGCATGTTCATTGCTGTTCTGGTCACAATAGTCAGGAAATGGAAATAGTCTACATTTCCATCAGCTAATGAATGGATAAAGAGAAAGTGGTACATTTACACAATGGAAATTATTTAACTCTTAAAAAAAGTGAAATTATGAAAATCACAGGCAAATGTAATTACAGGGTACAGCTAAATTTCGCTTACAAGAATTGGAAATGATCATTCTGAATGAGGTAACCCAGACAAACAGTGAGTATTCTCTTACACTGTAGACGGTAACTTTAAGTTATTAGATATATGCTTTTTAAATTGCAATGAGATAACTACAGTGTTTACTGATGTGGAATGGGATCTCATGAAGATTAGTTCTCATCTGAGTTAAGAGCTATAGAAGGTAGGGAACTGGTAAGACACAAACCTTTTAAAATGTTTTCATGGAAATATTTCTAAGTAGTTAATACTTCCGTGAAGCTTTTCTAGATTTGCAGTTTCATATGTTGCATTGTGAGTGTTCAATTTTGTTTCACACATGGCACTATAAGTTGCCTTGTATTATAAATGTTTGTAAAATTTTTAGAGTTTTTTTTTCTATTGGTGAAATTATTAAGGCCACTCCACATAGTTAAAAGGATATTTATTTAATGGCATAACTCACAAATTAAGGGATAGGTAGGTCGCAGGGTCTGGGGAAGGTGTATTGCAATCCAGCGGTGTTCTCTGGAGCTCTGCTCGGTCCACCTCCACCTTTCAGGGTCCCAGCACAGAGAGAGAGCTCACCCATCCAGCTCTCGGGTCTCCAGGCACCTCCCCTGGCCCTGCCTCATAGGCGTGACAGTTGCCAGAGTCTCAATGGGGATTGGAACTTCCAGATCCAAGCTGGAATGGCTACCCACTACATTTTTCTTTTTTAGATTTTGATTTATTTTTGTTTGTGTGTACTGCTGCATGTATGGAAGGACACCATGTATGTACGGGCGCTCTACAGACCAGAAGAGGATGTTTGGGTCCTCTGGAATTGAAGTTACAGGAATTTGTGAGCCTCCTGATACGGGTGATGGGAACTAAAGCTTTGTCCTCTGCAAGAGAAGCGAGGGTTTGAGTCACTGAGTCATCACTCAATGTAAAGTTTTAAAATTTCAAAGACATCTAGAAACAAAAGTATTGTAGTTTTTTTAATTTTTGTGAATTTTAGCCCTTCAACACAAATTTGACTAGAAAGGCTGAGTTCAAACTTCAGTGAAAAAAACAAAATTTTTACAAAAATACAAATAGAATGTCAATCAAATTTGGACATTCAGTGAATATGTAAATAAATAATAAAAAAATAAAAATTTATGTGACTAATTACAGACCTTGTCTTTACACATGTCTACAAAACCATCCTTTGGATAATAGTATTTACTTATTTATAGTCTCTAAGGTTCAAGGAGCAGGCACTGTGGGGTGACTCTTTCTACATATTTGTAAAATCAACCCAATTAAAAAAGGAAGAATGTGACAAGAATAGGAGAATCAGGAGTGGGGAACATTAAAAGTCAATCAATTCTGTTACCCAAGAAACACAGATTCAAACCATAAGTCTGCATTCTTCTACACCTGCCAGGAATGCTTAATATTAAAAAGATGGAAAATATTGAGTGCTGGTGAAGATAAAGGCAAACAAACACTAATCAATTCTTGGGGAAATATCAACTTGTAGAAACTATTGACAAAGTTATCAGTATTTAATACGAACACACACATAGTGGAACTCAGCATTGAAATTTCATGTACCATATACATATGGAATGTTCCTGATGGCATTGATTAGCATAAAAATCTAAAATTGTCACATTCACTGTCAGTAATATTCAACAAAAGTGTTGGTATATTTATGAGATTAACTAATATGGAGTAATGACAAGGAATAAAGTAAACACTTGCTTTGATCTCCTAAGTTTACTATTAAATACAAGACATCAGAAACAAAAGCAAGCAAACATTCAACTTTAGTAAGCAGGAACAGGTACATAACTTAAGACAGCAGCTCTCTGGAAGATGAGGCACTTCTGAGGTGCTGTCAGCTTTCTCTTTTTCATCTGATTAAAATATACATGGGTATATTTGCTTCCTAAAGGGTCATTAAGCTATACATATTACACACACACAAAAAAAAAGGAAAAAGAAAAAGAAGTCTTCTTATTTCTTAGAAAAGAAAGAGAAGATAGTGTCTCAAGTCAGAAGCTAAATGGAGGTATCTTCACAAATTTTAATAATCAGATCTCATTTAAAATGTTGATACTTCTTGTAGCTCTTCATATTTTGGATAGTTCAAGACAAACAGCTTTGACTCAACAATTGGAATATTTTACAAAACAAAATGCTAGGGTAAAAACAGCAACAAGGACAAACAACAGTACACAGGTAAAATCTTGTGGATTGAAATGGGTGCACGAGAAGTTGAGGGAAAGTGTAGGGAAGTCAATGGTACATGGTCAGGTTCTCGGGTCCTTATTCAACCAAGGCTGTGTCTTTGGCTGTGGCAGATTGATTGAGTGGCCCATCCGCATTTATGCTGACAGGGATGAAAGCATATTTCAAATTGGAACACAGCATCCACAATGCTCCTCTGTTATTATGTAAGTTCCAGACTTTGATCCTCAGTCAAGTGAGCATCAATTTGGGGGACAAAATGAAACTATGATATTGACAAAATAGTTTTAAACACAGCAGCAGAGTAGGTTTTGAAAAGCAAAAGTTGATTCCTGTTTTTTTTACTTTCATGCTGTTGTTTCTGATATCAAGAGTGGCCTTGGTGAATATATAACCGTCTTGATTTCCAGTCAGTAAGACTTATTTCTCAAGCAGTATGTTTCCTTGGAAGGATGTCACATTGAGTGAAAATGATGTCTTTCTATAAGTCCTCATCTTCCCTCACCACTACTTTGTCTACCCCCAGTATCTCAAAGCACATGACTTTATTTACCTTCCTAACTAGGCTGAAGACCATGATAATGAGGGACTTTATATTTTTCATTTCCTGCCAATCTGATCCTGCATGCTACTCTCATATAGGAGACTCTCAGACTCTCAGTAATTATATGCATGTATAGATAATTATATAAACAAATATATATATGAAGAATATATGGATACCAGAGACAGGAGAAACCAAGCAATCCAAATCAGGGTGAAAATCAAACATGCAGAATTTTAACCTTTCTGACTTCTACTGCTAAACATTTTTTTTATAATTAAATCATTAAATGGGCATGAAACCCCAATGCATTTGTCAGTTTCTGAAATTGAAAATGGAATTCTCCCCTGTCTCTAATTCCTTTCCCCTCGTCTACCATCCACTTTTGGATTTGCACTGGGCTTTCAGGTGCCAGTCAAGGTTCCTGCTGCCCAGGAAATAATGCACATGAGCAAATGCCAGTTTCATATAATTTAGAAGAAAGGGCTGCAATTCAGGTGATTTACATAAAAATAAAATTTATACTCTTCCCTACAGAATAGGCTCTGGTCAGCAGAGCACAAATCAATCTGTTTGCTCCTAACTTTAAATTTCCATAAGTCATTATATAGTTCATAATCACATTGATATAACTGAATTGAATTCTCAGAGATTATTCTATGTGAGAAAGGACTTTCAGCTATTTAAACTGCTGCTTTTCAATAGATAAGGTCTGTCGAGTCTGACCTCTGTTTTACATTAAATTTCTGACCTAATTTCCATTTCTCTCTGGGTTCTCATTTCCTCCAATGGAGAGGTCTTAGAAGTTTTCTCATCGGGCACTTTCATATTTGCAGACACAGAAGAGGAGTGTAAAGAAAGATAAGCTTGCAGATGTGACTGAAGCGGGTGTGGTCGATAATTAGTAAGCATACAGGCTTGGGGGGCAGCCCTTCCATTTTTTGCATATGAACTCTTTCCCATAATGTTGCTTACTTTGGACAATTTACTTAGTTTCTCTAAGCCTCAACTCCCTCATCTGCAAAAGGCAGATAATATTAGCATCTACCCCACATGTTTTTCCACAAGAATTCTGTACAAGCAGGTAAATTGAAGTCTGTTCATTGGAAAGGACTTCATTAACTATTGCCACTACATTTTCAAATAATTTGGATTATTAATCTCAAACACCACAGTAAAACAAACAGCAAGAGCATAGGATAAATATAGAAAGCCAGGCAAAATACTGTGTTTGGCTTCAGCTTTTTGTCTTCTTACAGATATTTATTTATTGAAGTTTCTACATATATCTGTGAGGGCCTGCATCATTTGATTGTAAGGAACACTGAGACCAGAAAAGGGAGTCAGATCTCCTGAAACTGGAGTTACAAATAGTTGTGAGTCATCATGTAGGTGCTGGAAATTTGTCCTGCGTGTGTGTGTGTGTGTGTGTGTGTGTGTGTGTGTGTGTGTGTGTGTGTGTGTTTTGTGTGATTAGAGGACAGAAGACAAGTTGGACCCTCTGGAGCTAGAGTTATAGGTGGTTGAAAGCTGACTGACATGGGTACTAGGAACTGAATTAAAACCCCTGAGTCATTGTTCCAGTTCCAGGAACTATATTATTATTAAGCAATTTATTCTATAAATAATAATATATAAAATTGACAGGTGCTAACTAAAATTTATTGGTTCTTTAGTTGTGAGTAAAAATAGTTATATTTTCCAGAAAAAAATATACTTAATGTTTCATGGACTGCTGATTCTATTCTGCATTCAGAATGTGTATATGAATACTCAAATAAATATACACATATACATTCAATATTGAAAGAAAACCAAGGAAAAATATAAATAATAGTGATCCACCAGGAGAGCATAGGAGCACCTAAATTCACATACAATTACTAAAAATGAATCCCATAGACATAATTCTAAGAAATGTGAAGCATAGACATTTCTTAGTCAATTACTAACTGGGAAAATGTATCATCTGGGTCTAGGAACTGTACCTGTCAGCAAGACAAGCTTCTAGCATATTGGATAGTAGAGACTCAGAATTCTGACGCTGGATGAAAAATTTCATCCAAACAACCACAAATGCTCATGCCTCCTAGTGAAAGCTTCTTGTTACTGGTTGGATCATGATTATTGGGGACAGTAATGCATGTGCATAGGTATGTGCATTTCTGTGTACACTTCTCAGTTAACCAATAATATGTGTTCTACCTAAGACATCTCTATTGAAATCTCCTAATTAAAAAAAAATGTGATTTTAAATTTTCACAGTATGATCCCACAAACCAGGGTGATACATTGCTTCCAAAGCTAAGGATTTAATTCTGAATGAAGCAATGTAAAGATTGAGTTACTAATACCTACTATATAGAACAAGAAAAAGACAAAAGTGTGTAAGCATTATTCCTTGAAATTCGGAGTTTCTATAGTACTCTGCAAGATGAGTTTGATAGTTAATTTCAGAACTCTAGTATATATTTAATATGCATATCCATATTCATTCACTTTATTAATTACTATACTGGTGTGATTAAGCAGGGGAACACTGAACTCAGACAGCATGCATTTGTGCATAGACTCTATTCCTAACCTGCTAAGGGAATTTTGGCAAATTGCTTAATGTCTCTGCCCTTCATATCCTAATCTGTAAAATTAAGATTATGAGAATAAATATAGAGTCTCATGAGCATTAAATAGGTAATAAAATGTTTACTATAGTTTTTCTTTAGAATTAATAACTCACTAAGTGTTATGCTGCAACATAATTCAATGATCTGGTAAAAGTCATTAAAGTGTTTAACATCATTTTCTTTATTGAGAGTTTATCTCAAGAAAATAATGTGGCACATCTCGCAGAGCCTTGCATAAAGATGTTAATTTCATGATTGAACTACTTATAATCAATAAAGTCAATTGTTTAAAAATCTCCTATAAGTTGAAAAAAAGTTTAAAATGTTGGAATGAAGTACAAATATGTACAACAGAACATAAATGTAGGAGGGGAGGATGGTACCCATTTTCACAAATAAACTATGCCTTTGCTTGCTGTTCTAACTAAATATGAATGCACTGTGTGGCATTCATATTATATGGGAAACATTTATTTCTCACCATGTGGAGACAATGAAGTCTATCATCAAGGTACCATCGGATTGGATATCTGATACAATCCCACTCCCATTTCTTGGTTCATAGATAGCTTTCTTCATATAAAGGGAGAATGGGGGTGGATTTCTCAAGTACCTGTCTTCTACATGATAAATTCCTATTCCTCCTTGCAGGTTGCCAACTGCTTGTATGATGACATGATGGAGATGCCAGGTGTCCTAGTTTCATTCAGCTGCTTTGAGAAAAACAAAAACAAAAAACCACTGACTAAAAGCAAGTTGAGGAGGGAAGGTTCACAACTCCATATCACAGTCCATTAGGTTGGGGATTCAAGGAGGAACCTGGATGCAGGAATACAGAGAAATGCTGCTTGTTAGCTTATTAGCTGGTTCTTTCACAAATTTATTCATAGTCAGCTTTCCCATCCAGACCAGTGCCACCTACCTAGGGACTACAGTGGGCTGTACTCTCCTGCATTAACTACTAATAAAGACATTCTCCCAAACACATGCCCATAGGCCAATCTGATCTAAGCAATTTCTCAGTTGCACTTAACCTGTTAGATGGACTTAGAGTGGGTCAAGTTGGAACTTAGAGGTAACTAGGACAGTAGGTAAGATAGCACAATGGGTAGAAGCACTTGCTGGTAAGCCTAATGATGTACGATTGATTCCCAGAAACCATATACAGATGGAAAGAGAGAACCAATTCCTGAAAGTTGTCCTCTGACCACACAATGTGCTGGGTTTTTTCTTTTGTTTGTTTGTTTGTTTGTTTGTTTGTTGCACACTGTACTCTTTCACATATAGACAATAATAATAAATAATATAAAATTATAAAGGAAAAAGATTACTAGCTAGCCTGTGGTTACATCTTATACAGACAGTAATCTAATCCATGAGATCTGTATTTTGATTACCTCTAAAAGATTCCATCCACAAATATCATCATGATGGGGGTTAGATTTTGGATGTGGAATTTGGAGGGAAACAAACATTCAGAGTATGGCAAACATTTTTCCTTCTAAGTTTCTTATAACTACACATGTACAACATAAAAATAACACCTACATGCATGCATATGAATGTATGTATGTATATATATATATATATTTCTGTCTAGAAACAAAATTTAAAAAGCATATATATTAACTTAAAGATATCTAAATTTAACTTTGAGAAAAACTGAGTACTAAGAGACTGGGAGAAAATTTAGGTATACATTTTCTTAATACGATTTAAATGCTACAAACAATTTGACCTAGGCCTTCATTTTTTTTTCTTGTTTAGCTGGGAATTTCTCAGGGTGTATTTCATATTACATTATGCATATAGAATTTCCTATAATCAGATAAGTTTGGCAAATGCTGCAAATTCTCTTTCCTTATTGAAGATTCCCATCACACATTAGCATAATGAAGTGTTTGCATGTTTCTCCAGCTAAGCATACCCTTGCATTTTACCCTTGCTGAGCCTGAGTCCCCAAAGTGCACTTTAGAAAGGAGACATCTTTATCTTAATGTGAATGTCTGTACTCTTCACTTCCCTAATTTTACCAAAACTCACACATTTATCAGAGGCATGAGGTGCAGAATTAACAAAGGCCAATTTGCATATCCCAACATGCCTTGAAGTTGGAAAGAGAATGATGAGGTAGGGCTAGTTCCTGGAACACTGTTCATGTAGAGGAGCTCCTTTCAGATACGAGAGCTCACTTCTTATAGGGCCACACTTAATTTTTAGGGCCAATATTATTGTTCTTGAAGAATGTGACCCACAAGTTTATAAATTTCAGTTATGGGAAATTTTAAAAGCCTTGTGCACTCTAGGATAGAAGCAACCACAGAACTGGCATGATCATTTTATCCTGAGATTAAAACAATATTAAAGACAGGCAATTTTGAGTACCACATCTGTAGCTAGAGTTTTCCGGCCTTGCCCACAGTCAGGACAAATCTCTGTCACCCACCAGTCCCACAGCCGCTCAGACCCAACCAAGTAAACACAGAGACTTATATTGCTTACAAACTGTATGGCCGTGGCAGGCTTCTTGCTAACTGTTCTTATAGCTTAAATTAATCCATTTCCATAAATCTATGCCTTGCCACGTGGCTGGTGGCTTACCGGCATCTTCACATGCTGCTGGTCATGGCGGCGTCTGGCAGTGTCTCTCCGCCTCAGCCTTCCGCTTCCCAGAATTCTCCTCTCTCCTTGTCCCACCTACTTCCTGCCTGGCCACTGGCCAATCAGTGTTTTATTTATTGACCAATCAGAGCAATTTGACATACAGACCGTCCCACAGCACTTCCCCTTTCTTTTTTTTAAAAGGAAGGTTTTAACTTTTACACATCTCCAAAGTCAGCTTGGTATATTTGGGAATTTGGGCGTAGCTTCTCTTACTACTTCCTGCTGGAGGGGGGCGCTGTATCTTATGGGGACACAAAGAAAATTTTAGGATCATGGAGTAGTCCGTGAGACCGTATCGTCTGAGCCAGTTGCCTTGAAACAATTCTGGATGTTGGATCATCTGGGCCATGGTGTCATCGGAGACCTTTCAGGTGGTCTTGGCTGGTCAAATCTGATGTATCTTAATCTGGAACAAATCCATAGCCTCTGGCTTTCTGTGGAAACAAAAGCAGAGCCTCCTTTCCAAAGCAACATATCCTTACATCCAAATTTTGAAGTTAAGGTACCTTTAAAACACACATTTTGGCATAACTCAACAGCTTTTGCAATCAAATGTTTCTCTTCAGTTACGAATATCAAAGAGAACATAATCCAGAGTCTCTGTGTGGTAGCCATCTTTATGTGGCTTATGTTTTATATTACCTTGAGCCTATTGCTTTAAACTGCAGCCTTCTAAGCCTGAAACGGCGCTGTGGCTGCTGGCTCCGCCCACTTCAGCTTCCCAACATGGCGGTGGTACGTTTTCCGCCAGCTCTGGGAGCCATCGTGGGTCTGTGCTTTTATCCAAACAGCGTGTAGCCTAGAAACCTCTTTTTTTTGTACTAGCAAAGGCTAAATCCACCATGCAGCTTAATGTGCCACTTGCAGAGGCCTCATTCCCGCCATACTGCAGATCAAGCTTGCATGCTAGGAACCCGCCAGTAGCTCAAACCGGCAGGCTGCCGCTCATTTGAGAGAGACAATTAGGAAGCTGTTTTTAGTTCCGTTTTAGAATCTTTTCTCAGGTTTTAGGTGGAAACTCTTGCCAACACATTGGGCGCCATTTGTAGCTAGAGTTTTCCGGCCTTGCCCACAGTCAGGACAAATCTCTGTCACCCACCAGTCCCACAGCCGCTCAGACCCAACCAAGTAAACACAGAGACTTATATTGCTTACAAACTGTATGGCCGTGGCAGGCTTCTTGCTAACTGTTCTTATAGCTTAAATTAATCCATTTCCATAAATCTATGCCTTGCCACGTGGCTGGTGGCTTACCGGCATCTTCACATGCTGCTGGTCATGGCGGCGTCTGGCAGTGTCTCTCCGCCTCAGCCTTCCGCTTCCCAGAATTCTCCTCTCTCCTTGTCCCACCTACTTCCTGCCTGGCCACTGGCCAATCAGTGTTTTATTTATTGACCAATCAGAGCAATTTGACATACAGACCGTCCCACAGCACACATCTGACGTTAGCTTGTCATAATTAATTGAAGAGCCTCTACTCTGTAAAGCTCGTATAGTATGTAAATAAATAAAAGGAAATAGTTCTTACCTTCTTCCTTCTGTTCCTATTCTAAAACATTCCTCATAGACCTGATGTTTGAGAGTAAAGAGACTTAAATGTAGAAAGAAAACAAGCAGCTTTTCAAATATTGCCCAGTCAGAATGTGGGAAAACAGAACATCTTTCTCATTTATTAAGGACTGAGTGGAAACTGGATATGTGGAAGGTTCTGTAAAGTGACTTGAACACAACACTGTCATCATACCTCTCACTCTATTGTAAAGATAAAATAATTTTCAGTGATAATCCAATAGATTACATCCCACAGAAGAACCAGGCATAATTTCATACTACCTGTTCATTAAATTTCTGTTGGGCACTCACTCTCAGCTACAAGTTGCTGCTCCATATGTTAATTAGATAATTGCGGTTCCTAGAGGGCATAAATTCTAATGGAGGAAATGAACATGATCAGGTCCTCTCCTTGGTGTTTGGTGATGAGAACATGTAATTGTTTTTAAGTGTTCTCTCTTCTCATTTTGTATAGCTTATTCAAACTGCAGAGCAAAATTTAGGATAATCACTGCTTTTCTCTGTAGTAGATAGATGCTATTGGAGGAGCTGAAAATGCTTTCCTTCTTTTGACCAATATTTCCTGGCAAGAAAGTAATGAAAGCTGGCATTTAGATTCAAAATGTCTGACTCCAGAGCTCACAAAATTACTTAGGATCTCTTAGGGAAAATTAAGCTGTGGTTACTAGGAGTTTACCACAAATAAAAATAATATAAAAGACAGAATAATAACATTTAGGGTAGGTGATAAGCTGTAGGTTCCTGGGTAGTTCCATTCATATCTCTTACTGTTGCCATGTTCACATAAACATTCTCTTACCCACTTTATTCATTTTAGAGAAGCATCACATTGAGGATTACATTATAAGAACCCAGGATAGATTCAGGAGTCTTGAACATAACAAGAGAATTCTTCTTTGTATGTTTGGTTTTGTTTCTGCTTCCCTGAGTGCTGGTTTAAAGGTGTGCACTACCACTTTCTGGCTGAGCATATAAGCATTCTACCATATGTTTGCCAACACTATATGAGGTTCATGGTCAGGAAATAGGGTTCTCAATGCAGAAATAAATTGACATGATAATAAAAAAAAAGCTTGTATTTCTTTTTTGACTTTTTTTTTTTTTTGTTATAGGGTATGACACGCCTGTCAAATGCATGCAGTTTACTAGAAGTGAGACACCAGAAAAACAAGCTGCTTAGGGTCTCAACAGTGAGTAGTGTTTGTCGTGCTGCATTTGAGGGCCACATAGTTGGCAGAGTCATGGCTTTTGAGTCATAAGGCTGCCAGGTTGTCAGTTTCCATAAGAAATGTGGGGAAATGTCAGTGAATATTACATGTGATATGTAGAAGAAGATGGAGCTGAATTGTCCTTCCCTGTAGGGAATAGAGCTCTATATAAATATTATTACATTTTAAAAATAATTTAGTAATGAGATGTTTTGTTGATTATTTTATTATTACATAGTGCTCCCTGTACTCTAAAACAAAACATTTCAGTGACCCACTAGTTATCAAAAGGTCAAAATAATTTGTGTGAGAATTTATAGATATCTTATGTTTTCAGGAAAGTTGATAATGAGGTGTATGCACAAAATATTTTTAGATCTATTAAAATCTGCCATGGGGATTAAAGTAACATCATTAACCATATGAGACCTAGAGGGCATTTTGCTGATGAAGAAGCAATAGCATTTACTTCATTCGTTTATTTTTTATCTTAGAAGCATTAGCTTAAAGGCATCGTTACTTACACACTGTGACAGAAGGTGATCTGTATCTCTGGGGGGCTGGCTTTTGATTACCTCATATAATCACCCTTTTCATAGGTAATTTTGCTTGCTTTTGTTGTCAGTATCTACAGGGACACATAAAGTGCAGTGACATGTGGTAATGAAGTTCTATTGTTAAAGTACATAGCCATATCATGTTGCTAAATTCATTTTATTTCAATGGCAAGGAAGAATTCACATAAAAACAACCAAAGCCAGGCAGTGGTGGCGCACGCCTTTAATCCCAGCACTCGGGAGGCAGAGCCAGGCGGATTTCTGTGAGTTCGAGGCCAGCCTGGGCTACCAAGTGAGCTCCAGGAAAGGCGCAAAGCTACTCAGAGAAGCCCTGTCTCGAAAAACCCAAAAAAAAAAAAAAAAACAAAACCCAGTTTGTTTCTAATGAGGGATCAAATGTCTATCTAATTTATAAAACTAGTACTAGTTTCTGTTGACTGTTTTATTAAAAATGAAACATTGTATATTATATTGTGTTGGCAGAGTTTTTTGTTGGGACCACCAGTCAGCTCTGTCCTGCCAGCTGCTCCCAAATAATGACACAGAGACTAATTATTAATTATAAATATTCAGCCAATAGCTTAGACTTGTTACTAACTAGCTCTTACCACTTAAATTATCCCATATTTTCATCTGTGTTCTACCATATGGCTCAGTACTTTATCTCAGTACGGCATGTGCATCTCCTGCTTTCTCTGCATCTGGCTCTAGACTCTCATCACTCTTCTGACTCTACCCTTTTTCTTCCCAGTATCCTCCTTGTCTGGCTCTCCCACCCAATTTCTTCCTGCCCAGCTATAGGCCAGTCAGCTCTCTATTAACAACGAGAGCAACATATCTTCACAGTGAACAAAAGGATTATCCCATAGCAATATTGAATTAAAACTCTGTTAAAGTTAAATTTAAGAATGAAATTACTCATTTTGTGATATTTCATGCAGAAATTCATTTGAAAATCACTAAACTACTAAATTCAAGAGCCTGGGAACTAGATCCCATAAATTACTAAATTATAAAACCTAAGGTTGTGTGTACTCATAATTGGTGGCAGTACAAAATAACTCATAAATATATCCAACTAAGTCATCCCAATTCCAACAATAAAAACTAGTGAGTAAGACCTTACAAATACATTTCCTGTAGCTATAAACTGATATTGACTAGGAAAAATCTCAAGTTACCATGGTTGTATGTAAGTTATCTTGGATTCATTTATTGATGATTTAAAAACATAGATTTAAATGACAGGGCCTAATTTTGTTTGCATTTTGAACAAAATTATTGATAGATCTTTAATCAAAATAATCCCCGAATATTATTTTGTGAAGAATAGTAAGTTTTAGCTTTTCAAGATGTTGGTAGATGGCACTTACTGAGAATGAAGTTTGCAAGGGTAAAAACACACAGTAGAGTTCTAGAAAACCAAAAGATAGTGAAAGATGTGAACTATTTGCTGAATAATTGTGTTTGGGAATAGTTCAGAATTAAATTTTAGATGACATAAATATAAATGTCATTGTCTTTATTCTTTTCTTCTTAAAAAGTTGAAGACAGTACTTTAATTGGATATGTTTGAATTCTTGAATGGAATGGAATAAAGTTGTAAAATATCTACAATGTCATAGCAACTAATTTTGCCACTGCATACAAATACATATAAACAGACACTATATATGATTACTTTTCCCCTTCTAAAGAAGAGCTTTATTTAGTCATTTTAACCAACAAAACTTTAATGTAATTAGAGAATCGATTTAGACAACTAGTCTCTAATTTAAAAAAGACATTGAAATTCTAGAGAGCGAAAAGGAAGGGGAGAAATGCAGAAATTATGTTATAATCTCAAAAATACAATCGGTACTTTTTAAAAATTTTGACTCAGGAGTAATATGTGGTAATGTTATTCTTTCAATAAATTATTTAATATTGGGACTAAATTTTTATATTAATATGTTCAGAAATGATGTTCATTTATTAGGTTTCCTCTGAAATTAAATGACTGATATAATCAGAACTCTTCCTAAAAACATGAAGTTTTTTTATGTGAAAATGAGAATATTTACATATTTTCATAGAAACATAACTACTTTTAGATCTTGATAATTAGGCCAATTAAAAGCTGTCTGGTTAGCCGGGCGGTGGTGGCGCACGCCTTTAATCCCAGCACTCGGGAGGCAGAGCCAGGCGGATCGCTGTGAGTTCGAGGCCAGCCTGGGCTACCAAGTGAGCTCCAGGAAAGGCGCAAAAACTACACGGAGAAACCCTGTCTCGAAAAACCAAAAAAAAAAAAAAAAAAAAAAAGCTGTCTGGTTTTTGTTTGGTTTTCTCCAGAATACCACACAATTGTGGCTATCCCAATGCTTAAGTTGAGAAAATTAAAAGTTAAATAAATTTCAATAAATTTGGATAATTTTAAATTTATCAACACATGCCTTTTTTAAGAAAAAGAAATTCAAATATTTGAGGCCATACAGATTGAGTTTATACAGAAAGGTAACTGCTTCATACATAAAATCAAATTATCTGATTTAGATGAATGCTTGTATATGTACTGTGCATTTGCATAGATGCATATTTTTAACCTCAAGATTGTGAGTAATCATGTGTAATTGGTTTGGCTTCTGTTGAAGTAATTAGATTATATTTCAGAATTAATTTTAGCAATTGACTCCCTCATAGATAATATCAGCATTTTACTTGTAGTTTTGCTTCCAAAAGTGAGTGGAACCATGGGTTGAGATTTGTTGATAAACTCTCACATTAGTGTTACTTGTGATATCATGCCCTGATGAAAACAGCAGTCCATTCTGAACTGTTTAATTTACCTCAGTTCCAAAATACTCTTTTTATGGCCACTTAACCAGCTTAAATACATGTCCTGGTTAGAAAACACATTTCCTACTATTTCATCAATAGCCTATTGAATCCTGCATACAATTATGAATGAGAGTTAAATAGCTGAGAATTATCATTAATTAAATATGGATTAGTACTACGATAGTACATTGTCATTAAATCTTATATGTTATTAATATCGATATGCTATCTAATAGTATCAAAATGCTCACTGGGTATGGAATTAGACTCAGATCAATTTATCAATAGTTTTGATGACTTCAGAGATGTAGGAAAAAACCACATTTCTTTGTAAAAATCTATTGTTTTAGTAGCTGCTGCATTTGAAAATCCTGACAGCCAGTTCCCTTATTCAAGAACATTTATTCCCTCATGTTTTGTGGTCCCAAAGTATAAAAATTACCTATTGGAAGAGTTATTGCTTCAGGCAGTAATGAGAACATAAATCTGTTAGCCTTCTTTAAGGTCTCTGGAAACACACAAAAGCTGTTGGGTTGTTTTCTTGAAAAGTGTAAAATCATCATTTTTGTTGATATTCATTTAAATCAGGCACGTTTCACCATTTGGGGCAGAATTGCCTTAATAGAAAATAAGTTATACGGTCTCCAACTTCCAGCAGTTGTAGACACTTTGCTTGAACAGAACAATTATGTTCCTAAAATAAAACAGCTTGACAAAGGCCATCACATTTGCCATTATGTGGTGTTTGAATCTGGAGATTACATGGATTCTAGACAGACAAGAAGAAGCCTCTGGTAACTTAATCAGTAACTTGTAGACTTCCAGCAGATATGACATAGCAAATGCATAGGGGTCAGTGCATTTCTCCTTACTGCTCCTCAGTTTCTGTATCAAAGGACACATAATTCATCATTAAAATGTATGGATTGCCCAGAGTCCAGGGAAGATGCTCTGCCTGGCATGGGATATCTGAGGGAAAAAAAAATACGTACACTATACTCTTATGTCTGTTAACTTTATTCCTCTATGACAAAATTTTATCTATACAGCTACTGAAAAAGAAAAATTAGTATCCATCTTGAGAGATGCTCCCCACCCCACCCCCTCCTCCTCTAAAGGTATTTGCTGACCAGCAGTTTTAGAACTGACCAGAAGCTGAATTTATGGGAAGATAAGGATGAAACAATAAATCTATATATCTTGGACTTGGTAAAACAGGATATGGGGAGTAATGGACTCAACTGACCAGAAATTGGGAATAATAGGACTGGAACAATAAATCCGAATGTATATATCCTGGGTTCAGCAAAAGCAAGACATAGGGAGTAAAAAATTTGTGTCACTGTAGATACCCTGAATCCTGTTAGCCATCTGTAACCTCATGCTTAAATTTCAGCCAGTAACTTCAAAGAACTACCTCACCCCTAACCCCCTCGTCCAATCCCAAGCTACATGTAAAATTTCCTATATAAACCCCTTAAGGTGAGTGCTCAGGGCTGTCCTTGTTAGTTATTTTGTGGCGCTCTTACCCTGTGAGGAAATGTCACGAAACACAACAGAATCTGCTAACAAGAATTTTATTAAGATGAAAGAGACAGACGAGTGCCCAGACCTGTAGAAAAGACACGTGTGTAGAGAAGAAGGAGAAGGAGGAGGAGGAGGAGGAGGAGGAGGAGGAGGAGGAGGAGGAGGAGGAGGAGGAGGAGGAGGAGGAGGAGGAGGAGAAGAAGAAGAAGAAGAAGAAGAAGAAGAAGAAGAAGAAGAAGAAGAAGAAGAAGAAGAAGAAGAAGAAGAAGAAGAAGAAGAAAAGAAGAGAAAGCCGGGAATATGACGCCGGCTTATAAAGACTGGGTGGCATACATGTGTTCACAGGTCAACGTAACTACTCCATGCCTGCGCAGATCACATGGTTGCGTTGCACTCTTATGCAACCATGCAAAGTCACGGATCCTGGTCACGCGAGATGCCTTGACCTGGAAATGGCTATTTTGACCTGGAACTGGCGAGGCCAAAGTGTCCAGGTCCACCGGGCATGTGCAAACACGCCCAGCAGTGGGGGCGTGTTGTGAACCCATCAGTCCTCCTCCACCCGCTGTGTTGGATGTTGGACCCCCTTAAGGTGAGTGCTCAGGGCTGTCCTCCACCCACTGTGTTGGATGTTGGACAGGAGGACCAAGCCCCAGGCTTACTTGTTTTGTTATTAAACAACCTCTGTGTGCTTGCATCAGATATCAGCTCTGTGGTGGTCTTGCAACCTGGGCACAACACTACAGCTCCATCAGGCATTCAGGGCAGGAATAAATCTAGATACACCAAGCTCTTTATCCATCAACTTTATTTCTTTGGGGTAAAATCCTGTCTACATAGCTTCAGTTCTGTTCTGACACTCAGTTCCTCTTTGTCCCCTCTTTTACTGCCCTTTCACAGTCCTACTAATGACTAAGCTCTTATGCTTCCAGCTTCATCTTCATCCTTTGTGTCTTCACTCTCAATCTCTACTTGCTCTCTATTGGATCTGATGAACTTTACAAGAGTTCTGCCTTACCACCTACAAAACTTCTGTGTCCTTCCCTTCTCCCTGGTCATGTCATTCTGTGTCCTCTACAGAAAATGCCTGTCTTTTCTTCCCCTGGCCACTGTTTTCTACCTCCTCAGGAATGTTGCTCCACCCTCCCTTCCACCTAGATATGTAAAAACCTCTTTTGTTCTCAGTCAGTTGTTCTGGAGAGTTGTTCTTATATGATAGAAAGTGATTTAGGTACAAAACTTTGGACTCACCCAGCTTTGCCAAGACAAGGTAGAAAGTAGGCCAATCCTTCAAAATTCCTGCTTCATAGAAAAGTCTGTCAGATATTTTAGGCCTGTAGGCCAAAGATGTATACTCCAACACTGCAGAGGAATCTTGGATGACTGTCCAGGCAGCCAGCTGTCTTACATGATAGAAAGTGATTTAGGTACAAAACTTTGGACTCACCAAGATAGGATAGATAATAGTACTTTCTCCAAAGTTGCCAATTACAAATGGACTGGACATTGTGAAGAATGTAATTCTCACATATTAGTTGTTCTTCTTGTATATATTTTATTGGTGTTAGAGAAAGCGCCTTTTATTTGACTGAAAGAGGGGGCGGGGTTGGGATAATTGATACTCTGTGTGAAGATGTCTCTGTTTTACCTCATCTGCCTAAGGCACCTTCTGATTGGCTAATAAAGAGCTGAATGGCCAAGAGCTAGGTAGGAAGAGGATATGTGGGACTTACAAGAAGAGATAGGAACTCTGGGAAAGAATCTGAGGCAGGGAATTTGCCAGCCAGACACGGAGAAAGTCAGACATACTGTACTGCAGAGAAGTAAAATGAGCCATGTGGCAGAACATAGATTAATATAAGTGGGCAAATTTAAGTTTTAAGAGGTAGATGGGAGAAAGCCTAAGCTAAGGCCAAGCTTTCATAATTAATAAAAAGTCTCCATGTCATTATTTGAGAGTTGGCAGTCCAAAGAAAGTCCTGATATATATATATATATATGTGTGTGTGTGTGTGTGTGTGTGTGTGTGTGTGTGTGTGTGTGTATGTTTAAATGAAATCATTATTTGCCTACTTACTAAAATTAAGTATTTATTGAGGCTTGGTATATTTTTAACTTTGGTTTGAACTTTCATACTTTAATTTTTTCATATTTGACATAATTAAAACTTATGTCCTTGTACACCTTCAAGTTGATGTTACCAGTTATAATTAACATTCTATTTTGAGGCATAGATTATTGAACTCATATATTGATAACTTCATTTAGTTAAATCAGAAATGCTGTAGTTTGTGATTCCTTAGAATAAAAAGCAACTTTGACAGTAATTTCAGGCTGCTTTGAATATTCACTATTTTGTACCACATGACAATATTTGTAAGTATAATTTTTACATTAATAAGACACACAGAAAAATTGACCATTGATATCCTGAATCCATATTGATTTAATCACAAAAGTAATGTTAATTTAAAACCTGTACTGTTATGTGTTCATCAGTATGATTGCTGAAATTTACCTGGTTTCTTTCTTCTAGGGTAAGAATTCTTCGGCTAAGCATGTGAAGAACTATCTCCCTAGGATTTGTTCCATAAACTCCGAATTATCCTACAAAGAATCAAAACATAGAGTTCCAATGGATGCTACAATTAATATTTGATAAACATAAAATTGTACTATAAATAGTTAAATTAGAAGAATCAAGCTGGCATATATCCATTAATCTATACTGCAAATCAGATGGGTTCTGTCAATAGGATAAAAATCAAGAAATTTATACATGTAAGCCACTATATTTTGAACAGCTATAGACTGGGCATTAGCAAAGTTATCAGAGGCATTGAGAGCCAGTAGCCCAAAAGAAGTGACATATGCTTGAGTTGATATTGAGAAATTTGCAACAAGAAGAAAAATAACAAATGAGTTTATATAAAAAAGATAAACTGTTAAGAAGGTAAATATGAGATTCACCATCTTTAATCTGGTGCAAATTCAGGAAACTTTTGATTCATTTTGTAGCAAAAAAAAAGTATAAGAAAAATATGAAAATTACAGCTGGAGCAAATACTCAGTGTTTTAGAAGACTTGTTATTTCTGTAGAAGCCCCAGGTTTCATTCCTTACAGCCACCTAGTGGCTTGTAAGCATCTCCAACTACAGTTCCAGGGAATCCAACACTCTCCTCTGGCCCCTACAAGCATTAAGCATGAATGTAGTGCACTCTCAAACATGTAGGCAAACCCCCCATACATATAAACTAAAAATAAATCTTTAAAAATTATGAAAATAAAGACTAAAACTTTTTAAAGTTACAATAATGTTTAGACTAAAAAAAATCAAGAGTTTACAATTTTGATTGTGCTACAGTTTTGGTTCTGGGACACCGGAGGAAATTTTCAAACTACTACTAGTGTACCCCTCAAGTGCAAAAATATGTCATAGCTTCAAAATGTGTTTAGAACGCATGGTTTAGAAACAGACCTTGGGAAAGTACCAATTTCCTGAGATAACAAAGACTGCTATAGAAGATGTTTACTCTCAGTTCTTTCAAGCTGACCGAGTGAGCACACAGCTAGTTAGAGCATCAGAGACAGGGCAAGTAGCTGCGAAAAGGAATCAGAGTCTCCTGTGCTTTGTTCAGTTTATATGATAGAAGATGCTGATATTGCAATAATGTTCCAACAAGTAAGTAAAGCCCGTATCTAAAGGAGCTCCATATATTTGTCAAAAATGGCTGACAATTGATGATACAAATAATTCATCCATTTGCAAAACAGCCCGGAATGATTTTAAAGTAATTCCTCTTAAGCATTCTCATGGGGAACACATTCAGATTTTTTTTTTTAAATCCAAACAGTAGAGCACTGAGTCAGGATTAAATTCTGGCCTTTATTACTGAATATTTTCTTTTCTTTTTATTTAAACTGCATAACCTCCTTTATTTTTCTTCATAAAACTATCATAGTCCTTCTTCAAAAGGTCTTATGACAATCATATAAAAGTGAGCCTTGGTCCACATTGAAAATATAGGACTTCATTCCAGAGCACACACCACTGTTGCCAAGTTTTCCCAGCTCTCCTTGCACACAACTTTATGTATTTCTTCAAAAATATTTTATTAGCTATTTGAGAGTTCCATACAATGTATTTCAATCATATTATACTACAAATGAACTCTAAACTTTCTAAGTTATTCTTTAATTTGGATTTTTTATTTATCTCATTCTCTAATGATTTCTTCACCTCACCATGAGAACATTTTATAAAGTGTGTTGGGGCTATGAATTAGGCTGACAGTACATAATAATCCTAAAGGAAAAATTTCAAAATGCTGACAAAACATTCTGTGCATAAAATGTAAATTTAAGTGATATTGTCAATTGGATTGGAAAAGCGACTTTATTGGATTGTTTGTATTTAATGTGTTTTGAACAGAAAAATTCATTCTCATAGATTGTTCATAGGACATTATCTATATTTCTCCAATTCCATTCAGTGAATGCTATGCCTGACTTAGGTCTAGGTGCTGAAGTATTATCAAGCTCAATAAAAATATAGCCTTTATAACATGGATCATTTTGAAAATATAATCTCTCTCTCTCTCTCTCTCTCTCTCTCTCTCTCTCTCTCTCTCTCTCTCTCTCTCTCTCTCTCTCTCTCTCTCTCGGTTTTTCAAGACAGGGTTTCTCTATGTAGTCCTGACCATCCTGGAACTTGCTCTGTAGACCAGGCTGGCCTTGAATTCAGAGATCCACCTGTGTCTGCCTCCTGAGTGCTGGGATTAAAAGCATGTGCCACCACCACCTGACTGGATAATAGAATTTTATGTGGGAATGCACTCATTTTCTTGAAAAATCTCATCCATGATTTTGACACTCTAGGTATGACCTGCAAAGCTATGGCAAGACAAAGTTCAAAGACCGGCCAGTAAAAATAATTCACATGTGTGATAAATCTAATTTTATATAAATGAGTGACTATGAATGGTGATGATGGTGTTCTTTTGTGATTTTAAGGCAATGCCCTTTTATGGGTTCCCTCAATTAATCATATTCAGTATTTGTGGCCCAGAGACTCACCCAGTCAACTATATCCCACAGCCATAATCTTTCCTTCTTTCCTTCCTTCCTTCCTTCCTTCCTTCCTTCCTTCCTTCCTTCCTTCCTTCCTTCCTTCCTTCCTTCCTTCCTTCCTTCCTTCCTTCCTTCCTTTCTTTCTTTCTTTCTTTCTTTCTTTCTTTCTTTCTTTCTTTCTCAGCAGTTGTAAATTCTTGTGGCTCTTTATGTAGGGGCAGGGTCCTGTGAAATTTCTCTCTTTTACAATGAGATGTCAACTGTTGTTGGAATTGCTTGGATCTTCTTTAGGCAGCCATGTTGTTAGGAGGTCACCCGTGTAGTATCCCTGCCATAGCTACAAAGCACACTACCACCACAGATTTCCTGGTCCTTTGGTTCTTAGAATCTTTCTGACCTCTCTTCCATGATGTTCTCAGAACCCTCGAGGCGGTAGCTGTGTTGTACATGTATCAGTTGGGGTTGGACACCTCAGGGTCAGTTGTCCTTTGCATTCTGACTAGTTGTGGTTTCCTGGAATACTCTGCTGCTGCTGCAAAAGGAAGATTCTTTGATAAAGGGGTAAAGCTACACTTATCTGTGGATGTAAGGGTTAGTGTTCAGGATGCAGCTAGGAATTATACTGGTTTATGGATGTGGAAGTAGTATATTTTCCTTTACGATCTCTAGCTGTGGTAGCCATGTGTAGTTGTTCAGGCTTACAGTATCAGACATGGTTTACTTCCTATTAGGTGTGGTTGCATCCAATCAGACAGCTATTGGTTATCTTCACCTTTAGAGATACCTTGCCATGCTGGTCATTATCATTTTTTTCAAAGACATCACAGCTGGGTATGACTATTGATTGCTTTCCTCACTTACTATCATACATATCCCCTTTAAGTACTGTGAAAGATAATCCTCAGGGAAGAGGTTTTCAGGATATATCCAGCTCAAATCCTCAAAATGCTATAGTCAAAGTACATGATTCCTTCAGTGACACAGACTTACATTCAACTTCCGGCAGACAACCAAGATCAACAGCAATAATTTGTATTGTTTTAGGAGTCTCTTGGAATCCCCTAATCAACCATTTGTAAAAAGGTTCCTGATGCCTAACAGAGGCACTGAGGTTTTTGTTAGATAGTTTATAGCTCTTGAGAGGGGTATTATCACCAAAGTGGTATACTTTCATTATATATGTGTGAATGTATATGTGCATATGCATATATTTATATGTAAGTTTCAATAAATATAAAATAATAGGTCCTTATATTTTTACAAATATTTTTGTAGTGCTTTTTGATGTTATTATTACTGACAATGTATAGTACCTAAGGAGCAGGGCAATTTCTCAAACAGGTAAAAGTCAATTTCATTTAATAAAATGGAGTGCATGATTTTATTTTTTTAAAAATTAAAACAATCTTTACTATGTTAATCCTTCCAATCCATGAGCATGGGAGATCTTTCCATTTTCTGATATCTTCTTCAAATTTCTTTCTTTGGAGACTTAAAGTTCTTGTCATACAAGCCCTTCACTTGCTTAGTTAGAATTACCCTAAGGTATTTTATATTATTTGTGGCTATTGTAAAGGGCAATGTTTCTCTGATTTCTTTCTCAGCCCATGTATCATTTGTATATAGGAGAACTACTCATTTATTTGAGTTAATCTTGTATCCTGCCACATTATTGAATATGTTTATTAGCTGTAGGGTTCCCTAAGATTTCTTGATTGACAACTGATCAGGTTGTATTTGTATGCTTAGGATATATATATATGTGTATATATATATATATATATATATATATATATATATATATATAACATTTATGATTCGATTTGAGACTATGAATTTGAGAGAGAGCAAGGTGAGATGCATGGGAAAGTTTGGAGGGAGGATGGGGAAGGGGGAAATAATATAATAATATTTTAATTTTAAATTATAGAAAAAAATGTATATAATCCACAACTGGCACAACCATATCTGAATGGAATGGCAGAAGTCATAGAACCAGCACAGCTACTTGACAAAGATCCAGCAAAGCTGAGCCACATGATGGCTGCCATGCCACCTTTGGTTTTCATCTCCACCTGTTACATACTTGGGGCACTTTTAATATTTGTACAATTTGAGTTAAAGGAAAATTCCTTATGAATCATTTATGCCTTCTCCCAAGAATGCTGCTTCTAAGTTTACCCAGCAAAGTCCTGAGCATACTATCCACCCCCTCCCACACACACACACTTTATGGAGATATCCTTATCTACTTGAAGGTCTTCCTAACACCTTGGAGGTTGTGACACATAAAGTAGCCACAGGTCTCTTCATGAGGCTATGAGACATTCTTTAAACATTTGTCCCTATACTTACACTGGAACAGGATATTCAAAACAAAGTAAATTCAAAAATGTCAACAAGATCCAGTGGGCTAGAGGAGTTGGCCACAGTTTAGATTATAAGGCTCTTCCCACCGTGCATTCAGACAATTATGTGGCATACAACTCTGCCCTATATAAAAACATATTGACAAGCAAAGTATGGAGTGGAAAGATAATAAAAGAATGAAGTGTCAGGACCTCCCTCTCTTCAAAAAGATAGCTCATGCAGAGCCACTATAATGTCATATGACCAAGGAACAACAGAATGCCAGGATTAGACATATAGACAAATTCTATAGAGATAAATGTGAACATTGTATTATGCCAGAATTTGAATAATAACTGCAGTAGCTTTAGCCTGAGAATTTTTCCTGGACACTCTGACCACTAAGAGTTAATAATACGCTGCTTGAGACATGGCAAAATGCCCAGGGTGGTTGAAAATTTTGTTTTGGTCTAGTGTCCTTGAAGCAACCAAAGAAACCAGCCTGAGCACAGGCTATCATATGTCTCTAGAGTCTCAAAAATTGGGTTACAGGGTTAATGAGTAAGAATGATAACACTGTTTATTAGTGATGTCAAAACTTGAGGGAAAATGATTGGAAATGATAACTCTGTTCTGTCATAGTTTATTAATGATGACTAAAAGATGAGCAAAAGGAAGTGAAACACATGTTCAAAAACCAAAATGATATGATATGTTTTGGAACATCATGAACATATCCTAGCTAACTAAATTCTATATAAATAAAGAAACACTCTGACAGCTTGTCAGTTAGGCTGCAAGATTCTCCCAACCACCATGACCTGGCTCACTTCTTTCTCCTGCTGACTCCTTACACCCTCTGGAGGACCCATTCACCACTAGGGATGGCTCTGACACACAACTTCAAGGCCAATAAATCAAAAAACAAAATAGCATTCATTTGATAATATATGAAAGTTTCATATATAAAATAAAATATTGCCTTTATAATTATATAATATATTATATTTTACTATAGTTTACATAATATATTATATCTTATTATGCTTTGCATATATTATAAAACATTAGGCAGAGCTCAGGGAATTCTGTAGAAGAGAGAGAGAGGAAGGATGATAGAAGCCAGAGGGGTCAAGGACCTCATAAGAAAACCCATAGAATCAACTAACTGGTTGAGGATACCACAAGAACATGGCCCACAGAGTTAATTAAGTGCAGCTCATAGTGGCTCTTTCTGCATGTTCTTTCTCTCATTTTAGGAATTTAACCATTGATTTGTAAGAACCTTATACTTGTAGCCTATATGAATGAAGTAATAATACTTATATTATCACTGCTCTAGCCCGAATAGCTTTTACAATACTTAACATAAAACTGTAATAGTTTTCTAGTTAATTGAATCTGATTAAAATTTCATGTCTGTTTAATTAGACAATTAACTGAATTGTGATTCAGTCTCTATTTCATCTCTTATTATGGTGAATGTGATTTAAGATAAAAAGTACTAGGGACTGGAGAACTGGATCAGTGGTTAAACCATAGGTGGCTTTTCCAGAAGATCACAGTTCAGTTCCAGCACACACAAGTGGGCAGCTCACAACCACCCTTAAGTGTAGCTCCAGGGACTCTGTCACATTCTGATAACCACAAACACCTGCACTCATGTACGTAAACCTACACACAGATGCACACATCATTAAAACACAAATAATTCTCTAAAAAATAGAAAAGTATTAAATATTTGTTTCCTATTGCTTCTTGTAATTTATAATGTCTTTATTTTTCACAGACACTTGGAAAATTAAAGTTGTAGTTTGTATAAAGTGCTCTCTCCAAGTTCCCTATATTTTTCAAATGTTTGCTTATTTCTTTCCGCAAGCTTAAGACAATTCTAACCTAGTGATGCTATGAATGGAAGCATAATTATCAGCATTATATAGTCCTTCAGATGGTACAATATAAAGAGGTGAGGTAATTTCAGTTTTGGATGATTCTGATATTCTTTGAGAATGACTAGCAAATTAACAGTATGGCATTTAGAAAGAAAGTAAATGATCATCAATACATCTTGCCACTGAATGCAAAAATCAGAATAAAATATCAAATCACAGTTAAAGATAAAGGACACCTTATGGATCAGTGTTTGTAAGTTCTCATCCCACAGCCTCAAAATAAAAAGGTAACTGAAATTTTCCCACAACAAGGGAATAAACCAGAAATTGGTATTATCAATGGATCCAATGAAGAGACTTTTTTTTCTCAACTAATTCTTGCACCTTTGCTGGTTATCTAACTTGAGGCCTCACTACACAAACTATTGTTTAATTATTCTATTTAGTGACAGTAGATATTTGATCCTTTGATCTCTATTTTCATATCAAATCCTTGATGCTGGTAGTAGACATTCCTATTCAATCATAATTCTCCTGTTCAGCAAACTTGGGCTTATTTTTATTAAACTAAGCAGAAGAAACTGTAATATTAAGACATCTACAAAACAAAACAGCAGCAGATACTTTTTCAAAGTAACTAAAATATATGTATGTATATATTATATGTATATTATCGGGGCTATAAATAACAGAAGAACCTGTAAGTGTTATCCTCCCTGAACACCCTTGTGCTATTTCCTGAGAAATTATCTGTCTGTGGAGGAAAGAACTCTAAATTAGAGATGAGTATCTTGAAAAAGATTAGAAGATGCTTCACAAAGACAGGATCTTTGAAGAATAAATGAGTAGAATTAGTACATCTAGCAATCTAATCTCCTGAAGGGCAAAACCTGGGATAAACTCATGAGAATGTGTGCCAAAATTATGCATTGGTGATAAATCACTAAATGATAATGCCAGTCTATGCCATAAATTAGAGAAAAATCCAAAATTGCATCAACACTGTAAAGGACACTCAATACCAAGGATGGCTTTGAGCAGAGGAAACCTGTCTAGAATTTCTTGGGGAATTTGGCATAGCTGAAACATGTAAGACATTTGTACTGGACAAGAGTTAGAGAATTACCTGGGATTTATATGTGGAGTTCTTTTTGGGGGGTGCATATGAACTCATCAGGAGCCCCTGTTCTTATCAGATCAATAGCAACCTACTCCTTGTCAGTGGAGGGTGGGATTTTTTTTTCTGAGTCAGAAATCGTGCTGGAGGCAATGTATGAAGAAAGGCATTGGTGTGAGCATTTTTACAGTAGTTAACTGAATACTTTTACCTGGTCTTCACTGTCCCAATTCCAAGTTTCTGGTATATTTCTGTTACTTCCTTCTAGGTACTTAATATTTGGCTAGAATACATCTTTGTAATCGCTCTTTAATTCTTAAGCCAGACTCAGCTTTCCTCAAAGTCTGCCCTTCAATTAGATCAGTCAGTACCACCCTTGTTATCAGTAAGTAGGTTGTAGCCTTGTAGCCTGTCTTCACTTACCTAAATTACTACAAGAAAGCTTACCACACAGGTCTGAGCTAAAAAGAGAGAGAAAATGAGATCTCAGTATTACTGTATCCTTTGTCAATACACTCAAGAAGCATAATAAGCAATGAAAACATTCATGTATTTTGCATTTTGTAATGCACTGCACAGTATGAATAATCTTCACAAATGCTGGTTAATGGTGCAGAGGATATTTTCCAGATGCATGCACATCACCAAAAGCAAATTAGAACAGGAACAGACAGTAGCTTATCTAAAGCCTGATTCTGTCTTGTACTCTCTCTACTAACATTCCTGTTCAGCTTCCTCTGCACTCCTAGCAAACATGTTTCTGAAATATGGAAACCATATTATTTGAATTAAATACCCAAGTCAGCTACAGGGTGGTAGAATGAATCCTAGCACTTATAGTTTCATTATTCCAAAATAACAATCCTGTCATTCATGTAACTTTGCATCTTAGTCATTTTCAATGCTTCTGAATAGGTCCCACCATTTTAGCAGGGTCCCCAGAACAGTGTGCTCTCTAGCTACTTCCTCTGTCTTCAGCCTTACAGCTCAGCAATATCTCTCCAGGTGATATTGACCTGTAGTAACAAACTCCATGCATTGTGTCTTCCTTCTGCGTCTCTGTTCATACTAATATCTCCTGAATTTCATGCCTACCTTCTCTAATGATAACACACACATACACACACACAATTTTCAGCACCAATCTGAATCATCCGAATCATCCCTTCCTCCTCCCCCCCCAAGAATATATTTCCTTTCTCTCCTAACATAATTAGTAGTTCATCATAAAAGACTGTAAATGCATTGTAAGAAATCAGAAAACAATATACATAGGACGGAGGATTTAAAAGAACTACGCGTTGTTTCAAAATGTATCCTTGTTGAGCACGTAGTGAAAGATGATGAGGTTGTTCATGAGGTCACCCTTTGCCCTCTCCTCATGCCATTCCCTTTTCCTTTAAGAGGTCAGTCTATGCTGTCTTGGTCAGTGCTATCTAAGTCGGTGCTATGGTGGTGGATCTTTTTTTTCCTTTCATTTTTCTTTATTAAGAAATTTTCTACTCACTCCACATACCACCCACAGATACCCCCACTTCCCTCCTCCCACCCCCCAGCCCTCTCTCCCAAGCCACCCCGCATCCCCACACTCTCAAAATGAAGGTCTCCCATGGGGAGGCAGCAGAGCCCGGCACACCGAGCCTAGGCAGGTCCAAGCCCCTTCCCACTGCACCAAGGCTGCGCAAGGTGTCACACCACAGGCACCGGATTTCCAGGAGCCTGCCTATGCACCAGAGACAGATCCCAATCCCCCTGTCTGGTTGTCCCCCAAACAGTTAGAGCCAAACAACTGTCTTCCGTATCCAGAGGGCCTAGTTCAGTCCCATGGGGGCTCCACAGCCACAAGTCTACAATTCAATGGGTGAAGCATCCCTTTCTAGAAAACTGCTACAGAGGAAATTTGTATCAGTTGTCATGGAATGGAGCTTTGAAGGCAAACATATCCGTTCCTCACTCCTTACCAGATGTGCAAAGGTGGCCTGCTAGTTGTGCTTTAGTTTACATATTTATGGAAAGGATTAATGAAGAACTGTAACTACATCAGATAATTTAGTAAAGGACTTAACATTGCAATACTTGTAGATAACGCTTATTCTCAACTGATGAGAATTGATTATTATCTTGTTTGGTTGTTAATGACTATTGGGGTCCAGTCCCTAATAGTCTTTTTGCCAGGGTCCCGGGAAGAATCTATCAACTAGCTGAGAATCTATTCTTAAGGTTGCAAATCAATCTATGCACACCAAGCTCTTTGGTCCATTCACTTTAATTCATTCTTCTGTCTCTCACTTTACACTTATATACCCAAACAATCATAATCCTCCCCTCCATCCAGGTCACCAGGCCTGAATTCCTGTGTGGTCATAAGGCCAGGTAAGAGTTTCCTCAGGAGTAATTGTCAGGCTTCCAGGGTTAAAATGGAGGTGTGATAAGAATCACATAAAGGGGCAGTAATTATTAATTATCATTTGCAACCAAAGGGGAAGTGACTAGTGAATTAACTAAAGGCTAAATTCAGGTAATATCTAAGAAAAGGGATCTTATGTGCACAACTATAATCTTAAATGTGATTGGTAGAAAAATGTTAAAAACTATGTTACTAGGCCAATGGTGGAAAATAAAACTGACTTCTTTTTTCCTGTGGCTCCTATCTGTCCAAGCTATCTGCTGTTTTTCTGCAGGGTGAGGAATAACGTGCTCAGTCGCTAGGCAACCTAGGCACATCTAGATGCCTCTGGTGATAGCTAAAGGGAGATCTGGAACTAGAGGTAAGATTTGGGAAACGAGGAAGTTAAGCTTAATTAGCACATCTGCCAGGCCTTCTCCAATGGGTAGTCTGGACGCTTAAGTCTGTTCTTAGTACAGAGGTATTACTGATAAGGAACTTTCCTCTGTCTGGGGATGGACCTGGCCAGATGCTGCCAATGACGGAAATTATAGGGAGGCTTGAACTGGGGACCTGGAACCTTGTGGCACCTAGGGTTCGGGCACTATTGTGGTGAGCAAATATATGATGGGATGTTGGAGAGAAAGAAAGAATGGTTCATGTCCTGTGGAGAGAGGTAGATATGAAGAGATGAAGACAATGAGGAGCAGGCTGAGGTGGGTGACTTGCTTGCCACCCAAGGCCATGGTAATGTTTAGGTTTGGGCTGTTGCCAAGACCTATGTCTGGATCCATGGCTCTGCTCCAGCTGAGGTCTGTGTTGATGTTATTGAGAAGCACAATAGAGCTGAGCCTGCTCGTGGAGGCATGGCTGAGCTGGTCCTGAGGGCATGAGAGTGGGAGAGCTAGTCTCACCCCACTCATCTGCCATGTGGCAGTGTGGGTGAAGGAAAGATGCCCTCCACTCCTTGTCTCTTACCATCTGCAGCAAGGTGGGAAGCTGACACAGCACTTCACCACTGCAGCACTTGGGAGAACGGCCCTGCACTTTACCTGGGCAACAGAGTAGAGCTGAGCCTGTTCACAGGGGTGCAGGTGAGCTGGGCCCATAAGCTTGTGATATCTAGCCCCACCTCTCATCTTCTATATAGTGGCATGGGCCAGGAGAGATTACCCTACCCTGTCTGTGGCAGATGGGAAAGCTGTCCTTGAGGTCATGAGAGTGAGAGAGCTGTTTTGGCCCTTCACCAGCTACAGCACTCAGGAGAGTGGCCCTGCACCTCACTTGGGCAACACAGTAGACCTGGTCCTGGTGGGGTAGGTGTAGGTGAGCCTGCTCTGAGAGTATGAATGCAGGAGAAATAGTCCTGCCAATTGCTCCTTGCTGCATAGGATGAACTAGCCAAGGCAATGCTGGAGAGCTTGCCCTGGTGGTGAGGGTGGAGGAGAACTGACAAGCTGACCAACACTGCAACCACCCAGGCCCAGAATCAAGTATATGAGTTGGCCCACCCCAACATCCAGCAACTTTTCTTCACTCAAACAAATATTGCATTTCACAGAATGTGTCTGAGATGGTGGCTGAATGCTGAAATCCACAAATTTTAGAGACAGTTTCTTCCCACAGTGAATTCTACCAAACACTCGCCTCCCCAACCCCTCAAAAGCCCACAAGCATGAGCCAAAACTCCTTTTAGTGTCAATTATTCTACTCCATGAGGGAGTTGTTTAAACTTTTGGAAGTCAGGGGCCAAAGAACTGGTCTTGTCATCGTCCTAAATTTGTCTGTATTTCCTCACTGATGTCACCCTTTTGTCTTGGGTCTTTCTACCTCATGGATGCATTCAGAAAACTCCTTAGTACCTGAGACCCTTTTATGACATGCCTTTTATCCACCTGCTTTGTGCTGTTTCACAGACTTGAACGTTTCAATGACCTCTGTATGATTTCATCAAACAAAATAGTCAATGGAAAAAGGGTTTGATTGTCTATCTATCTATCTATCTATCTATCTATCTATCTATCTATCTATCTATCTATCTATCTATCTATCTACCTATCTATTTATCTATCTATCAATATGATATTGTGTTATATTTAATTTTACCCTCACAACAGTTTTAGGAAGGAAGCTCAAGATTTTAGATTCTTTTGACAAATAAAACAATAAATTCTGAGATTTAAAATAATTCCAGAGATTTTAAATAATAGCTATAAATCACACATGGTTTTTAAATTCAAATCATTCTATATCTCAGCTTTCTTTTTAAGATATTACATGCATGTATATCAATATACTTTTATCACATTCATTCCTCAGTTACCCTTAATCCCTGTGAGTATCCCTTCCTCTTCTTTTTTTGCTATTTGTTAATTTATTTGTGTGTGTGTATGTGTGTGTGTGTGTGTGTGTGTGTGTGTGTGTGTGTGTGTGTGTGTGTGTTATTGTCCATGTGTATGCAGGTGCATGTGTGGATTTGGGACTTTCAATATTTTTTTTTCATATTCATTTAATAGCAATTTACTATTGAAAATAAAACTACATGGGCATGCATTTAATTTTCTTTTCTTATATATGTTGTGCATGTATCATTTATGTACCACAATATGAACATGTGTAGGCAGCAGTATTCCCACTATTTCTTCCAATTATTATTAGCTGTAAGTTAATAAACAATGTTAAAGCATTTGCCATAGTTAATAAACATCATTAGGTGGTTCATTCCTTCTGGAATATGACTGAGCCTAGAAGGCAGGCAGTAGAATCTGAGGTGACTAGTGATGTTGCCAAGCTTCTTCCCAATGCCTATTTTCTCAGATCTGCTACAGAGGATTATATAATTCCCTCTAGCTTTAATGCTTAATGTTTTGCTAAGGCCAGAGTTGCTATTTTTTATTCTATCAAATATTATGCTTGTAAACGAGAAGCTTAATAAATGTTTTCCAAATAAGAAAGCATTTCAGTCATGTTGGCAATAAGCTTCTGGAGTGCACTGCTGACCATACCTTTAGCTGCTTCTCTCAGTATGTCTTGGGTGTATTTTAAGGCTCCACCACACTAATAAATTATTCATATGGTGCTTGGAGATTTAGCTTGAAAAGCTTTTATGTACTGAGTTTAGACTTATGTAATGGTCATTACTGTATAGGCATTATCCACTTTGAATGGTTGCCAGATTGATAAATATCAAATGATTAAAATATTGAGATTATAATAGTTCATTCAAGCAAAACATCCTTAGGAACTCACAAATGCTGATTTTTTTGTACTTTCTTTGTAAATGTGTGTCTCTATCTCTTAGCTATTAACCTTTAAAGGTACTTTTGTGGATATCTAACAGAAAAAGAATGGATCTAAAGTGGACCTAGTTCCTCTGAGCACATCGCAGGTAGAGTGGAATCATTTTCTGACTTACTGAATCAGCAAAAAGAGAGCAAATCTGGCAGCATTAATGCAGTGTGTGATGTGCCCTATCACAACCGCGTGAAGAGGCAGGAAATTACAGGCCAGGTAAAATGATGGGCTACTGGGAATTTTATCAAGTCCAGTTCTTCACTTCAACGATGGTTGCAATGTCTGCTTGCAGTCACTGTGCTCATTAGTTGCACATTCCCAACTGAGTACTCCACCTGCAGTACTGTCATTATATAATTGCAGGGAGAGAGAACTGGCCCAGGCACTTATTTTGAGTCTCTAACCTGCTCTCACCCTGCCCATATCGACACTTCACTAAGTTTTCAGTACAGTCTTTGTGATAGTATTATTCCTAACATGACCCCTTCTTAACTGTCACTTGGAATTCCATCAATGTTAGTAAACAGTAGTCACCACAGTATCGTATATAACATCTGTCATTTGGCTTTTTACCATCGTTGTGCCTAAATAATGGGGTGTCCATCCTAAATAATGAAGAAATCCAATCATAAGCCAATATGAAATTCTGATTTTACAAGAAATGATTGTGTATGTGACTCAACCAGAGATACCTTGGGTTCATATTTTCCCATTAATAGCCTACTACTAACTTTTGTCAAAGTTGCTAGCAGTGGAGATTGATATTAGATGTCAACTTGACAAAATCTGTAACCAAGTAGGAGACAAGCCTCTGGTCATGTCTATGAGAGATTTTGGAGACCTAGCTTATTGAGGTGGGTGGACCCATCCTAAACATGGGCAGGCAGTGTCATCCCACAGGCTGGAGACCTGGACTTAATAAAAAGGTGAGAGCAAGCTAAGCAATAGTCTCTGTCTCTATCTATCTATCTATCTATCTATCTATCTATCTATCTATCTATCTATCTATCAGTCAATCTACCTACCTACATATCTATCTGTTATCTATCTACCATATATCTGTTTGTCTATCTATCTATCTATCTATCTATCTATCTATCTATCTATCTATCTATCTACCTATCCATCCATTGTCTGTCTTTCCATTTATATCTACCTACCTACCTATCATCTATCTACCATCTACCTATCTATCTACCTATATATCTATCTGTTATATATCTACCATCTATCTTCCTGTCTGTCTGTCTATCTATCTATCTATCTATCTATCTATCTATCTATCTATCTATTACCTATCATCTGTCTGTCTTTCTATCTATATCTACATACCTACCTACCTACCTATCATCTATCTATCTATCTATCTATCTATCTACCTACTTATCTATCTATCTATCTATCTATCTATCTATCTATCTATCTATCTATCTATCCATCCATCCATCCATCTATCAACTATCTGTCTGTCTTTCTATCTATATCTATCTATCTATCTATCTATCTATCTATCTATCTATCTATCTATCATCTATCATCTATCTATCTATCTATCTCTGTCTCTATCTCTATCACTCTTTATCTTTCTTTCCTGACTGTATACACAAGGTAACCAGCTACCTGAATGTCCTACTGCTGTGGCTTCCCAACTATGACAGAGTACCATGAATTGTGAGCAAAATAAACCCTTTCTTCTTTAATTGCTTTTGTCGATTTTCCATTTTTTATTTATGTTTACTTATTGTGAGTCTGCTTGCCTGTATTTACACCATGCAATGTCTGCAGAGAGCAGAAGGGAGTTGCCTAGTGTGGGTGCTGGAAGCTGAAATCAGGTCTTCTCTAAGAGCAGCAAGCACTCTTGAGCTCTGAGCCATCTCTCCAGCTCCTGTTTGTCAGGTGCTCTGTCACAGCTGTGACCAAAGTAACTAATACAGTTGACCTAATTTCTGCTTCTTTCTTGACTTGGAAGTTGATTTTAGTCTCATCATGATCTTTGTTATTATTCTTGTCGCAAGAATTTTCATTATGTATTGACCACATACCAGCCTAGTTTATAATGTATTTTTTAATAAGTCACATTTGTTCTGGTTGCTGGTATGTTTCATGTATGGTTCTTCCTGTCTCAACTTCAACTCATTAAGCCTTGTACTTTCTTCAAATTGGATGCCTTTTCTGTGGAAGCCATCTGTATAAGAAAGGGTTCCAACACTCAGCAGATGGCACACTAGAAACTGGATTGTTTTTTGGAGAGTTTATTTAAAAGGTGGTCATTTACAGAAGTTGAGTGTTGGACAATCTCAAAGATGATAAATTTACAAGGAATTAACCATCTATAAGCCTAAAGGGATAAGTTAGAGGTATTAGTTCTGATATCCATAAATTATCACCAAGTACATTGAATTCCATGGGCCTAGGAAATCCAGCAGGGAGCAGAGGTAACTGGAGTAGGAGGCAACAATACAAAGAGACAACAGAAAAGAAATGGAAGGTCCATTGAAAGGTTTTTTTGGGGAGAGGGAGAGATACCATCCTTTTCCTCCTCTCTGAAATTATGAAAATACTGAATTAAGTCTCATTGACAATTTGAATCCTATTTCTGATGATGAGACAGACATTATGAGCTTAGTCCTATTTTTTTTTGTTTTCCAGTCTTTCCATATGCTCCTGGTATATACATTAAGAGGTGGTCCAAGTGTGATCTATAGCTAGTCTTCCTCTTATTTTAACAAAATTCTAATAATGAAAAAGTCCTTTAGGAGTTGGTGGGATTTGGTAGGGTTCTTTACATTGTTTTAACAATATTTATGGCTCGTAGCATGTCTTTGGCCAAACAGAAGTGTCTAGTTGGGCTTTATCCACTTTAACTCAGAGTTGAGCGCTCCATTTGCCGTCTTTCCACTAATCTTAATTCACTAGATAAAAATCTGTCGAGTTTTGCTTGTCATGAGACTTCCCCACCATCATACAGTCATTATTAATATAATATAGATTATTAATATAATATAATATGATATGATATAATATAGATGTTAATTTTATAGATTAATATACATCATCTTCAACTATTTTATGAAATGAATGTATACCCTAAAAAAACATAGGAATGCATCAGTTTCAATTTTAAATTATGTACCATTTCTGGAAGTAAAATCACATACATATATACTATAAGTGCCTACAAATGTAGTGTGCATAAAGTGCATGCACTTGACCTTGTGGTAGTGTAACAGGCAGAGTGGTTGTCTTCATCAGTTGTTCTCCACATTATTTTTTTCCTTTTATAGAAAATAGATTTTTTTTCTGACCATAATATATCCCGATAATAGTTTCTACAACTTTTACACTTCCCAGTTCCTTCCCACCTGCCATCCCACCTGGATCCACTCCTTTCCTGTCCCTCATTAGAAAATAAGCAGGCTTCTCAGGGATAATATTAAAATAAAATAAGATAGAAAACGGAACATATCAGAATTGAACAAACTAACTAACAGAAAGAAAAGAGCCCAAGAAAAGCCACAAGAATCAGACACACCTGTTCATATACTCAGGAATACCATAAAAACATAAAGCTGAAAGTCATAGTATATACACAAAAGGCCTATAGGGTAAAAAGAGGGGAAAAACAAAATTAAAATTAAAAATTAAAAAAGGAAATTTAATGAAGGAAAAGCCCTGACGGTATGACACCAGAAACCTCCAAAGATGCCACTGAGTTTGTTCTCTGTTGGCCATCTACTGCTGGACATGTAGCCTACCCTTAAGAACAGCTTCTTTCCTTGACGATACTCCCTTGAAGGAAACTAAATTATCATTTGCAAGACATTATCAATTGGAGACAGCTTCTGGGCTAAGGATGGGGTTTGTGTCCACATCTCCTTTCAGTTCTAGGACCCCATCAGGTGCAGACCTGCGCAGGCCCTGTGCATGCTGCCTCAGTCTCTGTGATTTCATATGTGCATTAATCACATGGAGTTAGAGGGTCTTGTTTTCTTGATGTCCTCCATCACCTCTGACTTTCACATGGTTTCTAACTCCTCTTCTAAAGAGTTTCCTGAGCCCGAGGGGAGGGATTTGACGGAGATTTAGCATGAATGTTTCAAGGTTTCTCACTCTCTGCATATTGTCTGCCTGTGGGTCTCTCTATTTGTTCTGATCTGCTACTGGAGGAAGCTTCTCTGATGGCAGCTGAGCAAGACACTGATCTATGAGGATGGCATAATGTCTTTAGGAGTGGTAATTTTACTGCTTTTTTTCCCCTCTCTCAAGAACAGCAGTATTGGTTTTACCCTAGGTTCCTGGACTATCTAGTCTCCAGTTTGGTCACTCCAGCAGTGTCGGGTAGGGGTGATGTTTCGTGGAATGGGGCTCCAGTCAAATCGGATATTGGTTGGCTTGTGACACAGGCTTTGTGTCACGATTGCACTAACGTGTTGCATGCAGGCTGATCATTGTATATCAAAGGGTCTGTGGCTGGGTTGGGCCTTCTGCTTCTCCTTTGGTAGCATGCAGAGTAACTTCCTGTACAAAGATGCTAGAACACAGGAGTGAAAGCACTATGTGGGCTCCAGTCCGACTTCCGCATGTTCAGTGAGTTGTATCGACGTTGTCTTCGGCAATGGGATCTTGCTGTTGTCTGGTGGAGAGCAACCTATAGTCTTGGCAACAGTCTGGCTTGTTTGGTATTCCCATGGGACCCCTTTGGCCAACAGCTCAATTAGATGTAACTCAATCCTGGTACTGGAAGCTTCACTTAGTAACAAGAGATAGCCAGTTTGGGCTCAATCTTCCCATTATTTGGTGACTTCATTTAGATCACCTTCATATATGTATATATCTTAGGAAACTTCTACTATATTAATTTTTCATACTACCCTTCAAATAGTTCTTACTTTTATTTTTTATAATAGAGTCGGCTACTGAATATGAAGCTCTCTTTTAGCTAGGGTTGCTACCAGAGCTCCAGGGATCCCTCCATCTCTGCCTCACCAATACTGGACTTACAGACACATCTATTATGTGGATGTTGGCAATTTGAACTCAGATCCCCATGTTTGCAGTATAGATATTGTGCTGACTGAGCCGTTTCTGAAGGCCCTTTCCTATATTTTAATCTTTGTAAAATTGGAGGTTTCTTAAGAGTTAAATGAAATCTGTATATAATGGCCTGGTGATGGTGATGCATGCCTTTCAGCAGACAGATCTCTGAGTTCAAGGCCAGGCTTGACTACAGAGTGAGTTCCAGGATAACCAGGACTACACAGAGAAATCCTGTCTCAAAAACCAAAACGAATCTATATATAGTGTTTTAAATACTTACTTAAGTGTAAGAATATAATTTAGTCAGGTACTTATTTACTGACTTTGACTCACATCCTTACATTGTTTTGGGATATTGTTATTACCATAACAACATAGGCACTCAATAAATAATGAAAACAAAATAGCACTGAACTTGTCAAAGGAAAGTGTTGTGATTATAATAGTTCCCAAATTCGGAAACCCTGTTCTCTCCTATAGTCATGATCGTCTCCCTTTAAACAGATGTTGCTGCAAGAACTTCAGATTGAGAAATATGAAATTACCTTCAGGTTTTCACTCTACTTATTATGTACCTGCAATAATGACACAGACCTTTTGAGATTTCTGCCCACACTGTCTCAGACATCTGTTCTATTTTATGCTCTTTTTATTAGAATTATTTAAACCATTAGCATTATTTTGTTTTCAGAAAATAGAAGGGAGAGAAGACAGTGGAAATTAAAAGTGGATTAAATAGAACTTTTTTATTTAATACTATTTATCATGGAACTATAGATTATCTTAAACTCTAAAATTTACTACCTCATTTCTTTATGCCATAATAAGAGTATTTCTTAGTGAGTGTAATTGTAATGATATGTAATATATATTTAAATATTTATTTCAGATGCCTGAAAAAAAAGTTCTGTTGCACACTCAAATACGTTATCTCTGCTAATGCTACACATCTAGACATACACATGCATGTACATTATTATCTCTGCTACTGTTACACACATAGACATGTACATGCATATGCATTATCTCTGTTACCATTAAACATGTAGACATGCAAGTACATGTACATTATCTCTGCTACTGTGCACTCTTCTTAACAACTGGCAGTCACTTCTAGTCCCACCTATTAATTTATGATCTCAGCTCTATTGGCACCTTGTTGTCTGCTTTTTGTTGATTTCAAATAAAACCAAGGTTGAGAGAATTTTAACAATTTATGCAAATTGTTCACAATTACATAAATTACTAAACTCTTTAATAAGCTGTTTTGTTGTTGTTGGACATTACAACTTACACCTAATGAGAATTCAGGTATTTATCAAAGTTAAATCTTACTTACTTTTGGTTCATGACATTACTTAAAAGGATTATATTTTTAACAAGATTCTCAGTAGCCTGCCCTAGGCCTCACACACACTAAGCACTTTATTGCCACCATTGCACTCTGAACTCAGATTAAGAATGTACATGTTTTGCTGATATCCATGGGAGGTCTGCCCTTTTCTGAATAGAAATGGAGTAGGAGTGGATGTTGAGGGACACAGAGGGTATGTGTGGGGAGGGACAGGGAGGGAAACTGTGATCATGATGTCAAATAAATGAATAAAAAAATTTAAAAAGGATATATCAGTTCCTTGAATCATGTGACCATGTAAGTCTTGATACTCTGTACTCGACGTATTGGAGACACTGCAGGTGATACCTGTGTGCGAGCCATGTGCATAGTGCTCTCTACTTCAATACTTCTAAATAAAAAATAAAGTACTTAAGAGCAGTGCCTTTGGAAAAAATTAAAGACTGTATTCAGGTATAGTTGTGCCTTAAACTCTGTGAATGGTAGTTAAAGGTGCAAATTTTAATGTCATTATCAACGAAATGTGCATCATGATTAGCTCAAAGGGAAATTCAATGAAATTTTATGTTTTTCTCTAACTTGATACCTCACATAAAGAGCTTAGTATGATGTCTTATGTGTCTGTACATTGGAAGTCCAATTAAGAAAAATGTGTAAACATTTATATTTAAATTATAAACTTACTTCAAGGGAGTACATAGCTTTAAATATTAAAGAAATTTTAATTTATATTTAAATTTATTTTCTAAACAAAATAAGAAAGGAAAAGATCAAAGGAAGAATGTTCCCATATAAACCTATTAGATTTACTTTAACTGGAAAATAAGTCTTTACGGAATACTATTACACTGCAGAATACTATTACTCAGCGTTAATCTCCAAATAATAGATTATTTCCAGTTGTTATTTTTCTGTATCTCTTTAAAATTAAAAAAAAAATTCCTATGTTTCTTGACATGAAAAATTTGAATAGAAAATAAAAAGCTTGGTTTATCTCCTATTCCTTTCTGTTACTTTTGTCTAATTTGTTTCTTGGTGATGGCATTACAGAATTAACCCTCAGTTCTCTGAGTACATCACAGCAGGAGGCAAATGATGAGGCATCAATGGAGTCCATAACTGTTGATGACACATTTGGTTACTCGTTTAAAGAGATGCATGTCAGAGTAATCTTATTTTTCTTGGAAGCAAACAGTTATCTTGTGGGAGTGCGTTCTAGCCTATGTAACTCTACTCTCCCTCAAACATTTGCCCATTAGAATTAACGTAGCATAGAGCGGTTGCTTGTGCTTGACTTAAGTGTATTTTTCTAAGAGCAGAAGACAAATGCACAGGAAGGTCTGCTAATGACAAGAGGGTGACACATGGAAAAGTTGGCACATGCTGTAGCATGAATCTTAGAAGGTCTTATTAATAAAGTCAAACCTGAGGCCAGTTATTGGGGTGAATGCTGGAAGATGAGAGAAGTAGAACAAGCCACAGCTACCTCACCTTGCCAATTCCTCAGCTGATCCTGTTTCCTCAGACTGAATGCCAAAATGAATCTCAGCTGAACTGCTGCTCGAAAGCCTGAAAGCTTATCCAGCCAAAAGCTTCTAGTTTCTGGTCTTCACACTTTATATATTTTTTTGCTTTCTGTCATCACTCCCTGGGATTAAAGGCTCACTTCTTGGCATTAAAGGTGTGTGTCACCAAGCCTGGCTATTTCCAATGTGGCCTTGAATTTACAGAGATCCAGAGGGATTTCTGCCCCTGGAATGCTAGGATTAAAGGCATGTGCTACCACTGCCTATCCTCTATGTTTAATATTGTGGCTGTTCTCTTCTCTGACTCCAGATAAGTTTATTAGCATGCACAATATTTTGGGGAACACAATAACACCACAACATGCCTTTAATCCCAGTGTTCAGTGGCAGAGTTAGATGGATTTCTGTGATTTCTATGTGAGGCTTGTATATATAGAAAATTCCAGGACTGTTTCAAAATAAAAAGAAAAGAAATAGACACATAATGTTCAGCTTCTGTGTTTATGCACATAGGGCCATAGATTTCTTCCTACATTCTGAAATTCAACTGAGATGGCTGTGAATACGTTTGCACAAATATTATTTTATTTAATTATGTATCAAAAGTAGAGTCTTAGAAATAAGATTGCTGTGCTACAGTGAAACACAGAAGATGTTAGTTTGGGTATATAAATAACATTAAAATTTTTGATACCCATTTTTATAAGAAAAAGTTGAGAAAAAAAACCAGAAATCACAATTTCCATGGACTCTTGGAAAACTGAGTCACAGGACTCACTGCCACCTGAAAGTAGAGTAATGGGTCCACAGACAGCATCAATAAACTCAGCCAGAGCAAAAGCTGTTGGAACCATAAACTGTCAATCAGTGTTAAAGGAAAATGTTGACAAGTGATTGGCATCTTCATAGCTGCTAGAATTAAGGAAAGACCCAGGACCTGCAACTACAGAAGCCTTCTGTCTGTGCCCACAGAGCTGGCATCTGAAAAGAAAAGAAAATGGTTTATTCTGGAGTCATGTAAGTGACCATGGCCTAGGATCACAGATTTAGTTTTCCCCAAATACCACATTCCCCAAATACTCACAAAAGTGAGGTAACAATGTCATAAAGTTTTTATAGTAATCGTGTAAAGAAAGTCAGAAATCAATACACCTTTCAAACACATTCATGGCATCAGGTAGGCCCATTACAACAAATTGGGAAAATCTCTGTCATAGGCCTCAGGTGTTATTTGAGGATATTCTTAGATTTTGGGTTGGTGAAATCTAGGAATCAATGTGTATTACCTAATAGTCACATGGACATTAAGTCATATACAGGAGCAAGCAATCAATGGCCTTTTGAGAGCTAAAGACAGCCACAGATAATTTGACTCTGGACCTAGAATATTACAACCTCTTTGCATCATTAAAGTAATGAACCAATCAATCAGCCTATGTAGTAAGTACTTCTCAGAACATTCTTCATTTTTTTTTTTTTTAACAAGCTCTACATTTTTGGTCCTTCTTTTAAGAATCCTACTAAATTTAAAGCAAAAATATCAAAAAAGTTCCTTTTATAACTGGAAGGGAAAAATGCAGAGTAATTCTACATGCACAGTACTTTTGTCATAGATACTTCCTGCTTTCAGGGAAAATGACGTCCACAGATTTCTCTGAAATTTTAAGAGGAGCTTCTCCTACCTCAAGCCTCCCAAGATATTTATTACTTTATCAGAGGGTGGAAAAATAGAGTTAGTGAGGACTAGATATTCTGATCAGTAGATCCAGCATATCTCAGCCTCCAGAAGTGTGGGAAATTAATCCATGTTGTGTAGCTCAGATAGCTATACTAACAAGATCCTATTATGTACTGTTTGTAAATCATTCACTTCACATATGACTATTTAGGAAAGTAAAGGAATGTTTTCATTATGTAAATTCCATACAGAGCAAATTTTAAACAAGTAGTATCACCAAGAATGAAAGCTATTACATAATTTAAAAGGATGCAATTCTTCAAAATCTATAATTATACTTTTTCATGAAGCCAACAAGTAGATGTCAACACAGAAAGCAAACAGTGACAAAACTTAAAGGACAATAGACAAAGTCACTATGACAGTATGAGAATTCAATATACCTTTCAGTTGTTAATAAATGAAGCAGGCAGAAAATCAATTAGGATATAGTTTATCTGAACAGCACAATCAATCAATTTGATCTAATTGACATATGAGCATTACATCCAAAAATACAGAATACACATTTTCCTCAAACTTTCACCAACATAAATGACATGTTATATAAGAAAAATGCACTAAATAAAAAAAATAAAAATTATACAAATATAATCTTAGACAAAAATGAAAGTCAAATTCATAATGTAAATATCAAAAAACCCTTATGTCAATGGGAACTATCCATAGTAATTATTAAAATTTAATTTAGAGAATAAAATTTAAAAACTTTAAGCATTTATAAATGAAAGTAAAATTTACCTTATCAAAACTCACAGAATGTAGCAAAAAACGTTCCAAAAAATTTATAAAAGTAAATAAATTTATTTGTAAAAATAAAGTTTTATCATAAATAACTTTGATTACCTTTAAAACTCAGAGAGAAGATACATTTTTTCCTACAGCAAACAAGAAAAACAATAAACATCTGTGGTGATATTTTATATGGGCTCTACCAAATAAAGCTTGCTTGGCAATCAGAGGAAAAAGCCAACCACTATATTAAACATAGAGTTCAGGCAGTGGTAGGAAACATCTATTTTATTTTATTTTATTTTATTTTATTTTATTTTATTTTATTTTATTTTATTTTATTTTATTTTATTTTATTTTATTTTATTTTATTTTATTTTATTTTATTTTATTTTATTTTATTTTATTTTATTTTACAATACTATTCAGTTCTACATAACAGCCACAGATTCCCTTGTTCTCCCCCTTCCTACCCCCTCCCCTTCCCCCAAGCCAACCACCCATTCCCACCACCTCCAGATCAAGGCCTAATCCTAGCATTTGGGAGGCAGAGATCCATATGGATCTCTGTGAGTTCAAGGCCACACTGGGAACAGAGCCAGGCATGGTGGCACTAGTTAAACATAGAGGTCTGGAGGTCTGTATAGACAGACAGGAAGTAATAGAGCTGGGTGGAAAGATGAAGTGATGTAGCTGGGCAGAGAGAGGAAGTAAGATGACAGGGCACAGAAAGGTACAGAGGCATGAGTATACAGGAAGTAGCACTTTCTTGAGGCTGAGGATTTCAGTCAGAGGATTCCTGGAAATGTGATCGGCTGAGGAGTTGGTGAGGTAATGATAGCTGGTGGCTATAGCTTGTTCTGTTCTTCTGATCTTTCAGCTTCACCCCAATATCTGGCTCTGATTTTTTTTTTTTTATTAATAAGACCATTTAGCAATTGGTGTTACAAAAATCCTTGCATAAATCAATATAGGTTAAAAATAGTGGAGAAAGCCGGGCGGTGGTGGCGCACGCCTTTAATCCCAGCACTTGGGAGGCAGAGCCAGGCGGATCTCTGTGAGTTCGAGGCCAGCCTGGACTACCAAGTGAGTCCCAGGAAAGGCGCAAAGCTACACAGAGAAACCCTGTCTCGAAAAACCAAACCAAAAAAAAAAAAAAAAAAAAAAAATAGTGGAGAAAATCAGCAAAACCAAAGCAACTGGTTCTGTATTTGATGACCAAAATCAGTAAAACCCTGGTAAAGCAAGGAATAAGTGTGGAGTAGACACAAATGAGCCATTTAGAAATGATAGTGGAGGATTCTTTATTGATTTCCTGAGCATGAACAGGAGAGTGAAAGAAGTTTCATAACAGAATAAATGTACTCAAACTCTGGAAGAAGGAGACCACAACTGGCACTTCCACAAGGGGTAGTAGACAATGTGGGGCGCTCCATTGCTACTAAAGTAGATGAGTAAAATCTAAAACGTTCCAAAGAAAAAAGATAGAAAGACAGATGGTTTCCCCAGAAGATACGAGAAACTTCCAGATTGTCAAGAAAACAGATTGTTTCCTTCCCAGTTCATTCACTACCTAATACCCAAACCATTTATGACACCACAAGCATAAGGATAATAATAAAAATCTCCCTCATTAATAAATTTACAGAATTAAATATGACAGAATTAAGTAAAACAAAATGCAAATCTGGTAAGATATATCTTAATAAAATTTTACTTACATTGAAATAATCAGATTCAAGTGTAAAATTTCAAAAATAACTCCTTTATTTTAGTATCTGATTATATAATTTTACTATTAGTTTTACAATTTTATTAATTTGTGTATTAGTGACATTAGCATTTCATGCATAATTTATATGAATAATGTTTCTTCAGCCTGTCACATTTTTATATTTAACCACAATCCATTTAATTTTAATTTTTAATTATGTAAAAGGTCAGTATTCTATTTCACTGCATTTAGAGTTAAGGTGTCTAGAAAGCTGTGACCTGTACTAAACCTAATGCTGGTAACATTCCATTTCTAATTAGTTGTTGTTATTGTATAGTACCAAACTCTATTCTGTGAACTTGATAATCCTGACAGGAGATCTTTTAAATGACTCATTGGTTTCTATTTGGATGATTACCTCATCTGTGAATGAAACTGGATTTTATTTTATTTTTCCTTATATTGGTACATGTTTTCTTTTCATTGCTAGGAGCTCCAGAGTTATACTGAGCAGGTTGTGACTGGCTATTTTGTTTTATTTGCAATTCCAATACATTTTCTTATTTCATTAAAGGTAGGATAAGTTATTTGATTCCTTATCAAGTTAAGGAAGTGTTTTAGTCAATGTTCTATTGCTGTGAAAGACACCATAACCACATCAACCCTTACACGGGAAAACATCTATCTGGGACTGGCTTACAGTTTCAGAGGCTTAGTCCATTATCATCATGGTGGGAATTATGGCATGCATGCTGCTGGAGGAAGAGCAGAAAGTTCTCCATCTGGATCTGCTGGTAGCAGGAAGAGAGAACCACTGGGCCTGGCCTGGGCTTTTGAAAACCTCAAGGGTCACTCCCAGTGACACACTTCCTCCACAAAGCCATACCTCCTAGTCCTTTCAAATAGTTCCACTTCCTGGTGATCAAGCATTCAAATCTATGAGACTATGGGGGCCATTCTCATTCAAACCACCACAGGAAACTTGTGTTTTATTTAAAACAAAACAAACCAACACACACACACACACACACACACACACACACACACACACACACACAAACAACAACAGCAACAAAAAACCAAAAGCCAAACAAACAAACAAAAAAAACAAAAACAAAATCACAGTAACTATCAGTGTGGGATGACTGTCCTGTTGGGGTGTGTGTACCCTGCAGGAGACTCACTTGGGTCTCTGGTTTCAGTACACTCTTCCTATGATCATCTTGAGAGCTCTATGCTAAGGAAATGAACCTGAAACTCTAAAGATTATAAATAGTCACATTAGCATTAGCCAACAATTGTGCTGTAAGAATTTGCCCAAATTTCAGGGATTTTTTTCTAAATCTTTTTATAACCACCACAGTTTCCTCTCATGTTCTCCCAGAAGAAAAATCACTTGTCACGTCTGATCTCCCTCCACAAGGCTGTCGTACTGTTGAATTCAGGTTACCTCAGATCTTTATGGCTTTAGAAAGAGTGACTTTGTAGATTATCTGATTTTTTTTTCTCATTGCTAGCTGTTAAGTGGAAGAACTGTTATTAGTGATCTCTCTCTCTCTCTCTCTCTCTCTCTCTCTCTCTCTCTCTCTCTCTCTCTCTCACACACACACACACACACACACACACACGAATTTTTTTTAGAAATCTTCAACCATGTGCTGATTGCCTCTCTCAGTGGGATACTGAGGTCTGAGTAGAATTAAGCCTCTATAAAGTCGAGGCTTGATATTTGCTCCCTACCTTACTGGTTCTGTATCGAATTTTAGTGAGCCCCAGTATATGCTGTGTTTCCCCTTTTCTCTTCTCAGCAGTAATGACTTTGTGGTGAACATCTAAATGGGGCATGCATATACAAAATAGTTTATCATTTTTTTTTTAATTTGGGAGGATAATAAAGCTATACTGCAACACACTGTCAATTTAATTTAAGTCTCTACATTCTGACAAAGTGTCCAGGTACCATGTTTCTACTTAAGTCAGAACATGAAAGACAGTGGAAATTTCTAAATTGTTTCAAAATATCTGTGCTTGGATACAGGGTTCATATTCTTTTTTGATAATTAATTAATTTCTATTTTATGTGAATTGGTGTTTTGCCTGCATGTATGTTTGTATGAAGGTGTCAGGTTCCCTGGAACTGGAGTTACAGACAGTTGTGAGCTGCCATGTGGGTGCTGGGCATTGAACCCAGGTCCTCTGGAAGAGCTGTAAGTGCTCTTAATTGCTGAGCCATCTCTCCAGCCCCAAGGTTCATATTCTTATGAATACTTTCAGAAGAGCAAAGTTGGGATGAGGTTTTAGATTGGGAGTGTGATTTAAAGACAAGAGGAGACCTTTTACATACAAACCTATTTTTATAGGTGGGAATACAAAAGCTCAGAGAGTCCAAGTGATGTGTTCCATGTTTCAGACACAGAGGAAGCAGGAAAGCAGGCTGGACAGTACATAGATGAGGTAAACAAGCCTCAGGGCAGCACACACATTAATAGAAATGTGTTAAATTAAGTTTAAAAAAGGTTATCTAGAAATAAGCCTAAGATAAGGCCAAGCATTCATAATTAATAATAAGTCTCCATGTCATGATTTGGGGGCTGGCAGCCCAAGAATGCCTGCTAGAGGTGAGCATTGCACAACGCTGATGATGTCATCTCTAGTCTCCTTTTGTGCTCCACGATAATTGTGGTAGTATATAGTTTCTATATACAACTCACATTTATACAGTTAAATTTTATCAGTGCTCTTCATGACATTCAAATGACCTTTTATTTATTTTCTATTTATAATACTCCACTGATAGTTCGTAAAGACAAAACTTGACTTCAAACGCTTTAACATTGCTATAAATGCTTATTAGTTATAGAAACTCAATTTGTAGATTGTTCAGAATTTTCTATATATACAATAATGCTATCTATGGGTTGGTACAATTCAATAATTTATTTCTTATTGCAGTCCAGTGTACCTGTTATTTCCTTTCATTATTTGATCATTTTGACTATAATTTTTGGTGTAGTGCTTAATGGAATGACAAAATGGTAACTTTGTCATTGTTTCAATTTTAGAGTGGAAACATTTAGTTGCTCCCATTAAAAATAATGTTATTGGTGGTTTTTTTGTTTTTGTTGTTGTTGTTGTTTGTTTTTACTGTTTTTCTTTATCAGTTTACCGTTATTCATAGATTCTGAGCATTTTCACTATGATCTTGATTTTTTGATGTGCATATAGTATTGATGTTGTCTTGTAGCAGGAATCAGGCTGAGGAAACAAGACCAGCTGAGAAGTTGACCAGGTGAGGTTAGCTGTGGCTTGTTCTCTGATCTTCCAGTTCACCCCCCTCCCCCAAAAGAGGCATTTTGGCTGGTTAAGCATTTGGCTGGTTAAGCTTTCAGGCTTTGAAGCAGCACGGTTCAGCTGGGATTCATTCTGAATGAGAACTCAGAGGCTTCCAACCTGAGGAAACAGGACCAGCTGAGGAATTGTCAAGGTAAGGTAGCTGTGGCTTGTTCTGTCTCTCTGATCTTCCAGTGTTCACCCCAATAACTGGCCTCAGGTTTGATTTTATTAATAAGAACTTTTAAGAATCCTGCTACATCTGGTGCCCAATGTTCGTGTTACAAATTCATGAAAAAGCTGTTTGACTGTGGCCTTGTGAGCCCCAGCTCAGGCCCAAGCTACACTCAGCTGGTTTTGGTGGTGCACGCCCGTAGGATTTGCTGAAGGAGACAGAGGCAGTAGGATCCCGAGTTTGAGGCCGGCCTAGGAGGCTTGGGAGAAGCTTTGGCCCGGACTGAGCCACAAACAGTGGTGGGACCATGGAAGCAGTGACTACTGCTCCACATTGCCAGCTCCTTCTCATTGTGTTGGTGACTGCGGTCTTGCTGCTACCTGGGATGAAGGGTTTACTGCTGCTGGTTCAGAGAAGAATTGCCAGGATCATCGTGTTACAAGAAAGCATTGGCAAAGGTCAGTTTGGAAAAGTTTGGCAAGACAAATGGTGGGGAGAAATTGTTGTGAAGATTTTCTGTTCTAGGGAAGAATGTTCATGGTTCCGAGAGACAGACATTTATCAGACTGTAATTGCTCCAAACCACAGAGGAGGCACAAAAAAAAAAAAAAAAAAAAAAGTCTGCATGGAACCATGACCACACCTAAAATCAACTTTGAAATCTTCCAAAGGACTATGGTAAAGCCATTAAGCTGATTAACACCACAGAAAGATCTCCTTTGGACTACAAACTGCTTAGGACAATTTTGAGATGGCTAGCTGAGATGATCCAGCCTGACAGACTACTTGAACAAGGACTTGAAACAAGCCCTGAACTTTCCTATTATGCAGAGACTGGACAAATGATATAGGACTTGACAATTAACCCAAAAATTTTCTTTTCAAGATTCCCTAAAGATATCTTCACCCCTAGAAAGCAAAAAGAAAAAGAGAATATAGATATGAGATAGATCATCGAATCTACTCTGAGAAAAAAGATAAAGAAATAATAGGATAAATAGGTAGATCACTGAATCTACCCCGAAGAAAAAGGGGAAGATATATAAAAATGACAAAAGGTAGACTACTGAATGTATTATTAAAAGAAAAAAGAGAGACTATGGATATGATAAGATAAAAAGGGAGATTATGGGATCTACTTTTAAAAAGGAACTACTTGTTTTAAATAATATAAGTAATGAAAATTTTTTGGTCTGAGTTTATCAGATGATACTGGACTGGATATTGTTAATATATATAACAGAGTTTTATCTAAATCTGTCAGATGTTAATGAACTAGACACCATTAATGTAATTTTTGGCTGTATATATTGTATATACTTATTGGATAGTTTTTCTTGTATTAGTTATAAGCTTTTTTTAAATTTTAGACAAAAAGAGAGGAAATGTGGTGGTATTGTGTTCCCCAAAATATTGTGTACCCTAATAAATTTATCTGGGGTCAGAGAACAGACAGCCACTAGATACAAAGGCTAGAAAATGGTGGCACTCACACCTTTAATCCTAGCATTCCAGAGATAGAAATCCCTCTGGATCTCTGTGAGTTCAAGGCCACATTGGAAATAGCCAAGCATGGTGACACATGCCTTTAATCCCAGAAAGCCAGCCTTTAATCCCAGAGAGTGGTGGTAGAAAGCAGAAAGATATATAAGGCGTGAGGATGAGAAACTAGAGGCATTTTGGCTGGTTAAGCATTTGGCTGGTTAAGCATTTGGCTGGTTAAGCTTTCAGGCTTTGAAGCAGCACAGTTCAGCTGGGATTCATTCTGGATGAGGACTCAGAGGCTTCCAACCTGAGGAAACAGGACCAGCTGAGGAATTGGCAAGGTGAGATAGCTGTGGCTTGTTCTGTCTCTCTGATCTTCCAGTGTTCACCCCAATAACTGGCCTCAGGTTTGACTTTATTAATAAGAACTTTTAAGATTCCTGCTACATTGTGTCTTCTGTTTTTTCTTTTTTTTAAATTAAGACATTTTTTATTCATTTTACATATCAAGCACAGATACCACTCTCATCCCTCCTTCACTCTCTTTTTACTGCTATATAGATGTGCCTGTTGGTTTCTGAGCTGTTTTCCATGCAGGAAGTAAAAGTGGATAGCCACTTTCACATTAATATGTTCTATGAACCATATTGTAATTTAAAAATATGTTTGTCCTCATGGCATCAGTATATGATTTCTAGCATTACATAAAAAGACAAGATAATTTGTGAGTGGTCTTCAGCCTGACTGAGGTGAATGGATAGTTTTGTGAAACTTAGACATGTTTTGTTCTTTACCTTACAAATTTCTTCTTCTTTCCTTACATTCATTCTCTACCAGGTAGAACTTTCTTTTTTTAACCAGTCAAATCTAAGGAATCTATTTTTGCTATAACACACAAATAACAGTTCCTTTCCTATTTAACCAAACAATTATGAGTGAAAACAACATGAGGATAATTTGGGAGATTTTTTTTTCCCTTTTAGAGACCAAGTCTAAGATGTACATGGAATTTGAAGCAACAGATATTTAAATTGAAAAGTAAAGTTCTGGCTGTATAAACTAATGACCTGACCTCTCCATGGTATGGGAAAGTGGAAGGTTTTATTGTAGGTATGAGGGAGAGAACAGCCAAAGGCATCTAGAAGAGTCTACAACAGACAGAGAAAAAGTAGTAGCTTGAACATGGTCAGCAGATTGGACATGGCCAGGAGAGAAGTAGAGGCAGATTAGAGAGAGAAAGGAGAGAGAACAAGAGATAGCTGAAACAGCAGGATTATAAGGAGAATAAGTAGCTGTGGGGAGGGAAGCCCCTGAGCCAGAAGAAGTTTAGGTGAGAAGAACTAGGATGCTAGCATGGGCTTTGAAATGTGTAACAAATGCTTCTGTTACAGAGGGATCGTAGAGGCCAGCTTGCACTTTGGTATGTTAATTGGTACCACAGGTAGCCATGTGTTCCTTCTGTCAGTGACTTGGGAAATGACTCCTTTGGTAGGGTGGGAATAGCTTCAGAAGTTCCTGAGGAATGCTGGCTTTTGTCTAACTGCCAGAAATGGCATTCCTCCAGACCTGACATTGGTAACAGAAACAAATATTTCAATTGCAAGTCTAAGTTGTTTCTTTACCTAGTAGGGAGCATTTACACACACACACACACACACACACACACACACACACACACACACACACACAAAATAGATAATTTACTAAAATAATTAAATTTATTCAAGCATAAATATTTAATCTATTTTATTCATTAAAGTTTACTTCTATAAATGTATCTTTTAAAGTGAAAAAGATTGTACTGCATTACCACAATTGTAGGTATTTTCTGATTCAGGATTTGAAATTAACATTTTATTAAAATATAATTGGGATGAACTAAGATGTAAATGTTTCCATAATCTTTGAAAATGATTGAATTGTATTTACATTAAAAGTCACAAAATACCACAGTACATGATTATGTAAGCAATGTATTATCAAATATTTGTAATCTAAAGCAATATATTTTTTAAAATATGCAAGTACACCTTCTATGCAAGAAACATCATCTTAACCTGCTAGTTGACTATTCTTCATATATGAACAAAAAATGACTTGGTGGGAAGCAATAAATTAAAATTTCTAAATGTTGGTATTATTATTTTTTGTAGCAGTGACTGCTTAGGGAATAAAATTAGCATTATACATATTGGTCAAAGGGTAATGCAGTACAATCTTTTTCATTTTAAAAGATACATTTATGGAAGTTTTTCTCAGGAGGTATACTTAAAGAAGAATGTTGTATTGGAACTGGAAATATGAGTTTTGAAAGAGCTTCTATGGACATGATGTGTAGCCAGGACCAGGTCATACACTGTGTACAAGAGCATTGAGAAAGTCCCAGTGTTTTTTTTTTTTTTGTTTGTTTTTTTTGTTCTTGTTTTTTGAGAGAGGCTTCCTCTTTGTAGCTTTGCTCTTTTCCTGAAACTCACTCTGTAGCTCAGGTTGGCCTCAAACTCACAGAGATCCTCTTGGCTCTGCCTCCCGAGTGCTGGGATTAAATCATGCGCCAAGCTCCACTTCTATGGCAAAGGCACATAGACCCTGATTAAATACATGACCATACAGAATGTGAAAAATTATATTTCTGAGAGTTGACTTCCCACTCTGGTACCATGGCCAGACAAGAAATATCACCACTGGAAAAGTTGTGAGCACAAGAGAGGCACAAACAGACAGTCTGTTAAAACATAAAGAACCAAGAAACTATTTAGGACTGGCTTCAATGAACATCACAAAGATAGTTGCAAGCACTAAATGTGACTAAAGCAATAAGGAAGATCCATTCTAAGCATATATATATATATATATATATATATATATATATATATATATATAATTTTGCGTATGTATGTGACTGTGTGAGTATATGCGATTCCTTATAGCCTGACCAAAACTGATGGTGAAATAGATTTATTTTGAAATTTAAATATTAATCTCCACAGTATTTTACTCACATTATCTGACATTAACTAAAACTAAAAGTTCTATACGCTCTAAGAAGCTCAAAATTATCATTTCATTGGGATGTGTATGCCTCATTTTTGCCACCAAGATTAGTGAATTACCCAAATAAACGGTGAGAATATAATCTCCTCTCATTTGGTGTAATGTCTTCCTTAGATGCATGATAGAATTAACCTCTAAAGACCACTTAACCTATAATTAGGTTCATGGGAATTTATCAAACAAAAATATATTTTCTCTCCTACCTCAATTTATAAGGTTTGCTTATTTTTCTCTGATTTTAAATCATAACTTTGAGCTTCTGTGAGCATCTAAATTGTTTGGAAAGGAAATTGAGTATATTTATTTTACTGTTAGATGTGTTCAGTTTTTCTTGCTAATGGAGAGATGGCTCAGAATTTTAGTACACTTCCTGCTCTTCTAGGAAAACCCAGTTCAGTTCCAGGAACCCAGGATGAGTAGCTCACAACCACATGCAGCTCCAGCTCCAGGGCCTCTGATACCCTCTGGCCCCCATAGGCACCTGCACACATATCATATGGCATACACACACACACACACACACACACACACACACACACACACACTTCAAAAACTTCCTTAAAGGTTTTGTTATATTTAGTGCTTGAAATTATTCTTGAGATATTGTATTAACCATTCAGTTGCCATTCCTAAATAGTCTCACAGTTCTCTGTCTTTATATTTTAGCAGATGTCATCTATTAATGCCCCTGGGAGAGTCTCTTTGTATTCACGACCAAAATTAGATAAAATAGCTTTGAAAAATGACTTGAAAAGGTACACCAATTAGTATCCCTTCATTTTAACCAAAATACTGTTCAAATCTTAAATGTCTGTCAAAGAATTTGTTTAATAACTGACACAGAAGGTGCAGTCCGTGTCAGTAAGAACAGGTAAGTCACTCACCTGTCTGCAGAACTCTCAAACTCCATTGCTTCAGGTCCCAAAGATCCAATAGGCTGCCATCCCTTCCCAGGCTACCACCTACTCCCACTGCTGTGCCCCTGTCCCTGACTCCAGTGGACTTCCACTGCTCTGGTGCAGGCCAAGCCAGTCAGAAAAACAGACCATATCAGCTAGAAGAACAACCCCTAACTCTGGTGGAGACTCTTTGCTGGACCAGAGGCTTCTCCAGCTGCCAGAATTCCAGGCCACAAAGATCAGAAGACCAAAGGGCAAACAGAAACCAAGAATGGAACACCAATTCAAGAAAGAAAAACTCAGAAATTGGCCCCTAGACCTATAATCACCCCAAACTCAGATGCCTAGACATCAGTGTAAAACACAATCAACAAGCAAAATCAAAAGAAGGGAAACACACACACACACCATCACCACCACCACCACCACCACCACCACCACCACCACCACCACCACCATCACCACCACCACCATCAATAACAACATCAAAATATCAAGAATTAATAATCAATGGATTCATTTCTTCAATCAAAAGATACAGAAAAACAGAATGGAATGAAAATGGGATCCATTCTTCTGCTGCACACACAATAAATAGACCTCAACATCAAAGATAGACATTACCTCAGAGTAAAGGGTTGGGAAAAGATTTTCCAAGGAAATGTACCTAAGAAAAAAGCTAGTCTAATATTTAACAAAATAGACTGTCAGCCAAAATTAATTAAAGGAGATAGGAAAGGACACTTCATACTCATCAAAGGAAAAATCTACTGAAATGAAGTCTCAATTCTGAACATCTATGCCTCAAATGTAAGGGCACCCACATTTTTGAATGAAACATTACTAAAGCTTAATTACACATCAATCCTCACACATTAATAGTGTGAGAATTCAATACCCCACTCTGACCAATTGACAAGTCATCAAAACAAAAACTAAACAGAAAAATACTGGAGCTAACAGACATTATGGACCAAATGGACCTAGCAAATATCTACGGAACATTTTACCCAAGCATAAAAGAATATACCTTCTCAGCACCTTGTGAAACTTTCTCCAAAATCAACCAGATACTCAGTCTCAAAGCAAGTCTCAACAGATACAAAAAAAGTGAAATAACCTTCTGAATCCTATTAGACTTCCACAAATTAAAGCTGGATTTCAACATCAACAGAAACAGCAGAAAGCCTACAAACTCATAGAAACTGAACAACTCTCTACTGAATGACTACTGGGTCAAACCAGAAATAAAGAAAGAAATTACACTTTCTAGAATTCATTGAAAATGAATACACCACATAGTCAAACTTAAGGGACACAATGAAAGCTGTGCTAAGAGGAAAGTTCATAGCATTAAGTGCCTACATAAATAAATTGGAAGAATCTCATCCTAGTAAACAGCACACCTGAAAATCCTAGAACAAAAAGAAACAAGTATATCTAAGAGGAGTAGATGGCAGGAAATAATCAAACTGTGGTCTGAAATCAATAAAACAGAAACAGAGAACAATACAAAAAAATCAATGAAACAAAGAGTTGGTTCTTTGAGAAAAATCAACAAGATAGAGAAAACCTTACCCAAACTAAAAGACACAGAGAGAATATTCAAATTAACAAAATCAGAAAAGAAAAGGGGGATATAACAACAGACACCTAGGAAGTCCAATGAATCATCAGGTCATACTTTAAAAACCTTGTCTCCATGAAACTGGAAAATCTAAAAGAAATGGACAATTTTTCTTAGTAGATACCACTTACTAAGTTTAAATCAAGATCAGATTAAACAGTTTAAATAGACCTATAACCCATAAGAAAATAGAAGCAGTCATTAAAAGGCTCCCAACCAGAAAAACTCAGGGGCAGATGAATTTAGCACTGAATTTTGCCATCCTTTCAAGAAGCCCTAATGCCAATACTCTTCAAACTATTCTACAAAATAGAAACAGAAGCAATATTGTCAATTTCATTTTATGAGGCCATAGTCACCTAGATACCCAAACTATACAAATATTCAACAAAGGTAATAAATTACAGATAAATTTCACTCATGAACTTTGATGCAAAAATCCTCAATAAAATATTTGCAAAACAAATCCAAGAACACATCAAAAACGTCACTCACCATGATCGCAGGGATGGTTCAACACATGTAAATCTGCCGATCTAACTCACCATGTAAACAAACTGAAAGAAAAAAAAAACACTATCATCTCATTAGATGCTGAAAGCCTTTGACAAAATCCAACAGCCCTTCATGATAAGAGTCTTGGAAACATCAGGGATACAAGGAACATACCTAAACATAATAAAGTATTTTATCCCAAGTCTATAGCCAACATTAAATTAAATGGAGAGAAACTCAAATCAATTACACTAAAATCAGGAACAAAATAAGACTGTCCACTCTTCCAATATATTTTCAATATAGGACTTGAAGTTCTAGCTAGAGCAATATAACAACTGAATGAAAATAAGTGGATACAAATTGGAAAGGAAGATATTAAAGTATTATTATTTGCAGATAGTGATAGTATACATAACTGATCTAAATATTCTACCAGGAAAGTCCTACAGGCGATAAATTCCTTCAGTGAGGTGGCTGGATATAGGATTAACTAAAACAATCTGTAGCCCTCCTATATATAAATAACAAATTGGCTGAGAAAGAAATCAGGGAATTCACAACAGCCACAAATAATATAAATTATCCTGGAGTAACTCGAAACAAGCAAGTGAAAGACTTGCATGATAAAGACATCAAGTCTTTGAAGAAAGAATTGAAGAAAATATCAGAAGATGGAAGTGTCTCCAATGCTCATGGATCTATATGATTAGCATGGAGATTAACATAATCATTAACATATAGATTTACATATTCATCTATATGAGTAACATCAAAAAATTCAGACACAATTCATTCCAGAACTTGAAAGAAAAATACTCAACTTTATATGAAAAAAACAAAAAACCCAGGATATCTAAAACAATCCTGTACAATAGAAGAACATCCAGAGGTATTGCCATCCCTGATTTTAAGCTCTACCATAGAACTTTGGTAAAATTGATCTTCTTGGTATTGGAAATAACAACATACAGGTTGATCCATGGAATAGGACTGAAGAACTAGACATAAATCCACACACATATGGACACCTGAATTGTTATCAGAAATATACAATGGAAAGAAGAAAGAAGCCAGAAACATATAGAATGTATATAGAGAAATAAATATACAAGAGACAGAAATATACACTAGATAAAAGAAACCATCTTCAAGAAATAGTGCTAGTCTAGCTGGTTATCTGCAATAAAAGAATGCAAACAGATCCATATCTATCACCCTGCATAAAACTCAAGTACGTAATGTGGACTCCCAGTAATGGTGGATACAGAGTCTGAACTGGCCATCTTTTCTAACCAGGCAATACTTTCATCTTGGGACATCAACCCAGCAGCACAACTTTTCACCTATAATTTGTCCTGTCTAAGTTGTGCTGGGGTCAGGGTGATACAGAACCTGTGGTAGTGGCCAACTAATGACTGTTCCAACTTGAGACCCAAGCTACAGGAGGGAGACCATTCCCAATGTTGCCTGGAGGGACTGAAACCATAGGCTTGATAGCCCAGAGATAGAAACAAATGTGACTGGAAAAAAAAAATCTAATGAAATGATTCCTGTAGCAGCTTAGGACTGGCCTCGAACCTACAGCAATCCACCTGCCTTTGCCTCCTGAGTGCTGGGGTTAAAGGCCACCATCACCTGGCCCATGAAATGATTCCTAAGATATCCTGTTATACTCATAGACTGGATCCTAGTCCCATCATTATCAGATAGGCTTCATCTATTAACTGAAGGGAGCAGATGCAGAGACCCACAGCCAAACAATAGGCAGAGCTTAGGAACCTACCAGAAGAGGGAGAGGCAGGATTGTAAGGGCCAAAGGGGTCGAGGACACCACAAGAACATGGCCCATAGGATCAACTAAGCAGGGCTTATAGGGGCTCATAGAGACTGAATTGAAAATCATAGACCCTGTATGGGTCTGACCTAGTCCTCTGCATATAATTTATGTTTGTCCAGCTTGGTATTCTTGTGGGTCTCCTAACAGTTAGAGTGGGGGATTGTCTCTGACTCTTTTGCCTGCTCTGGGTACCCTTTTTCTTCTACTGGGTTGCCTCATTCAGCCTACATATGAAGGTATACATCTAGTCATATTGTACCATGCTGTTCTGTGTTTGGATGATACCCCTGGGAGGCCTGATCTTTCCTGAAGGGAAATGGAGGAGCAGTAGATCTGGGGGAGAGGCAAGATGAAGGGGAGGGACTGGAAGGAATAGAAGGAGGTGAAACTGTGGTAGGTATGTAATATATGAGAGAAGAATGAATAAGTACATAAATATACAAAGAAATAACTGAAGTAGAATAACTGAATTTTCAGAGGGATAAAATAAAATTTGACCCATCACTAAATAATTATGTATCATATGGTAGACCGTGAAACTAAATATAAAAATGAACAAATAAACAAAATAATCATGTCACTTGAAGAAAGTTTAAGAAGCTATATTATTAAATTAGAATAGGGAAAAATTTATTAGGACAAAATACACAATACAGGAAAAAGAAAATTAATAAATTACACCTTATAATATTTAATAATTATCTACTGGAGAAACAGTCACAATAGCTTATATCGTACCCTACATTTCTCATTGCCCCAGCTTTGGTCACCTTTCTTTCACTGTAGCACCCTGTTTCTATTTGCCTCTGGCCAAAGAAAACACTGGAAAGAGTAAAATGGCACTTGCCAGCTTATACAAAGAACTGACTGGATATTGGATGCATTCTCTGTCAGACACTGTGGCATTACTTCCTACATTTGACCTTGCTGTCTCCACTGATTAGCACTTCTTATAACAACAATGCTCTTTGCTGTCAGATTGAAATCCTTGTGAGTACTGGAGACCAGTGTTTTCCCTATTGCAAAAATCCTTCATCTGAATAAAGTTTTTCTCCCTCTAAAACCACTTGTTTTATTTGATGCTACTCTCTTAAAAATACCTATATGGAAATGAACAATAATTTATAACCTGGGAAATAATATTTCCAGAACATCCACATGATCACATGATAGATAAAAATCAGGAAAATTGATAGTTGTTTTGTAACCCAGTAAAAAAGAAACATAGTCCAATAGACATGAACAAAACCTCTGCCAGATAAATTACATATATATATATATATATATATATGGCCAATCAGTATATAAAAGTCTGTAAGTGTACCATAGTCAGATTAGGTTTCTGTCCTCTGAACATGTCACAATAGGCATTAAACTTTCTGACAAGGTGAATTAAGAAAGGAAGGCTTTATTATGGCTCACAGTTTGCGGATGCAGTACGTTGTTATGAGAAGCAATCTTAGCAGGGGCACAGGGTCATGTTGCATCTTTAGCCAGTAAGCAAAGAGAGATGAATGGTGCTGCTTACTAGGGCCGCATCTGATGGACAGATGGTGCCATTCATATTCAGGATGAGTCTCCATCTTCAGGTAATCTTTTCTGAAAATGATCAGAGATATACCTAGAGGTATGTTTCTATGGTGATTCCAAATTCAGCCATGTAGAGAATTCAGACTAACCATCACAATGACTTAGTACACTTATTATTTTATATTTCTATAGCTAGAGATCCTGATACTATGTCACTGATATAAAAATTGAGTTTTAGCAGGATTGTGTTGCTTTCATTAGGACTCAGGGAAAATATATGAGTATATTTTTATTATTTTCGTTTTCTCCCCCTGCCTCCTTTCTCTGTCTGTCTGTCTGTCTGTCTGTCTGTCTGTCTGTCTGTCTGTCTGTCTCTCTCTCTCTCTCTCTCTCTCTCTGTGTGTGTGTGTGTGTGTGTGTGTGTGTGGTGTGTACATATATGTGGGAACTGAACCTATGGCCTTGTGCATGACAGGCAAGCACTCCACCACTGAGCTACATTACCGTTCTTCTATTCAATTGATTATTTAGACTGCTTGACACATTTAATTCTTCATGGTTTAGGACAAATACACTGTCCCTTTGCTGGATGTGGAATGAGAGCTGTCTTCAGCTTCTAGAGCTGCTCACAGTGCATGTCTCTTCCCCTGTCTTCAATTTAGAAATACTGGGTCAAATGTCTCTCTGGCTTCTCTCCTTCCCTTCCTCTCCAGGCCTCATCTCACTTCTTATTTATCTGAAAAAGTTGGTGAGTTTGAAGTGAATTTTAATGTGTTTTTGGTTTCACTGTTAATTTGAAAAATAAAAAAAATTTAGGCAAGATATATTGAAGAAAAAAAGACCATATGGTTGCCAGCCATACTAACTGGAAAGTCTGGACTGTGTTATGAATACAGACTTTGTGAAAAAGCACATTGAATATATGCTTAAGCATCATAAAACATCAATTAAAATAATAAGTGATATCTCTGTAAGAATATGAGGAAACCAATGTATTAAACATTAATGCAAATAAATATTATTACTGCTAATATTTATCATGTGATTACTAATAGGAATTAATGGTATAAAATAAAGGAGTACATACACATACATACATGTTAATTTTAGTGACAATGTAGATTGGAGTTTGAACAAAAGTACAAAACATTTTATTTGCTTTTAAAAAATGTGTCAAATGTCATTTTGAAAACTACAAATTCAATAGTGTATTAAAAAGGATGATGACCTTTTACATTACTTTGGAAGACACAAAACAAACACATATATCCTGTATTGTAAACTAGAGGAAGCAAAGTAACAAAAAAGAAACATAAAAACTTTACTGAGAATGTAAAACAGTGACAGAATTAAGACACAGAACACATAACACTAGTGTGGGTAAAGGAAATTACTTTGAACTCTTAGTGATTCAGAAGGAAGTATTCCTAATGAATTATAAAAACTAAACCGAGTTTTAAAACATCTAAAATCACGGAGCCACATTTCAAATAAATGCATAAGTGAAGGTTTATCATGCATAGACACACAGAAAGCAAGCGAGCATGGGGCTGCTAATGAAAAACAATGAAAATGTTAAGGCAAAAATAGATAGGCTCCTGTTACAACTTTGACTCTGACAGTATTGATCAAAAATGATTAAAACCCCGTGCTTTCCATGATGTAATATTAAATGACAGAATATAAGGTAAGACATGGAGTAATACAGTAGCTATAGGTCGCACAAATAAAGATACAGATATTTAGAAAGGTAATAGCATTAAGATTTGAATTCATATTTATAAATCAAAGCTTTTGCAGAAATTATTATTTATTGATATTCATGAGTTATTTGAGGAAAACATACTCTTACTTGGTGAAAAAGATCCACTGTTTCTACAATGGTGAATTATACCATTCACTTTCTTCAGTACAAAAATGGAGAGATATTTAGCAAACTCATTTTGAAATGTCTTAAATAAATTTAAATATAAGGCATAAATTAACTATAAAATTTAATCATTGAATCCAACTAAACATATATAAGATAAAATCAATGCCTTTGCTTTTCTCTCACCCCAATCTCAAGGTTTTTCTCTCTATGATTAAAAAAAAAAAACTCTTGGTAAACACAGGGAAGGGTACATTTTATATGAGGTGTATATGTGAAGTATTGCAGGGCTCTTGATCAAAGGTAACCCAAGCAGGTGACACCACAGTAGCAAACCAGAAAATGGAAACCAACTCCAAACATCTGTGAGCCACAATTAGACCTGCATGAGTCTGCCAAGCTGTCCTATTTTCCAAAGGTGTGGTGGAAGAACTAAATAATGACTTGGTCTTAAGGAAAGAGAATGCGGGGCCCTGGGAGGGGAGAGGTGAGAAAGCACACAGCAGAAAATGGGCATCTTTTCTGTTTCTCCCACTGCGTACTGGCTACATACACCTTGCAACCATCAGTCTGTCAGTGCCCAAAAGAGCTTTAGATGAATGACTTGCCACTTGTTCCCAGTTGACTATGTGCCAGTGAAAGGCCACATACACAACAGTATTTGACAAAACAAATTGGTATTGATTAGCTGGGGGGAAAAAGGACACTAAGTGACATAGCTAGAGAATAGGGTGGATATGGGAAAAGTTGAGAGAGAAGAGTGAATATTATCAAAACAGGTTGTATGAAATTTTCAGAGAACAAATGAACATATTAAAAACAACAAAATATAAAAAGGTGCTCATTGTGTACAGGGAGCATAATATAATAATCAGAATACATACCAAATAGTATAGAAATGATGAGGTAGACAAATAGCAAATCAATATTCAAAAGATCAAAATGTTTAATCAAATAGGACATCCCTTCTCATCCATAAGTATGTAAATATGCCCACACCTGTAGACATAGCCTTCTGAAATAGAAACCAAAGACATGGTTTGTATTAGAAAGCAGTGAGCTGAAGTTAACAAAAGATTTGGCTTAAAGTAACTCAACAAAAACTTTCATATTTCTCATTGAAAATTTAGGATTTGGGACTGGCATGATGGCTCAGCAGAAAAAGGTCCTTATCACCATGACTGAAGGCTTGAGTTCCAGTCTAGAAACCCATGGTGGAAGTTGTTCTATGATATTCACATGCACAAAAATATACACAGAGAAAATAAGTAAATGAAAAAAAACCCCAAATTTTATAAAAGCTATTATGTAAATAATAACTGATAAAGTGATTACAGGTATCAAAAATGTCTGGAGCCTTTTCCTCAGTCACATTTACTGATGAGTCAAATGATTTGGGTATGGAAGCACATGCCTGTAATCCTAAATATTTAAAGAGCTGTGACAGGCCACCACAACACCTCAATGAATATGTTCTCAAAACAAGGAAGGTTTGGGGATGTAGCTCAGTGGTAGAGTGCTTGTCTAGCATATACAAGATCCTGACTTCAATGTGCTACACCAGAAACAAACAAATAAATAAATAAATAAATAACAAAAGCAAGCCAAAGGCACAGTTTAATATAAAAATAGAAACTGAGGTGATTGACACTTTGGTCAAGAAATGCAATCTGTGGACTCATACTAAATTCTTAGCAGATTGACAATAAATATCTTCATAAGAAAAATATTTTCACAAGTTGAAGAAATGTGTCGTTTGGTTTACTCAAACAACTCACATATTTCTAAAAAGAATAGAGGGACAAAGGATACTTTCAGGCATTTAGGAAATATATTTCTGAGTGACAGCAAAGGAAACATGTTCATCTGCAAACCAAAAACTCGTAAAAAACACTAAAAAATGGAAGCCTTATTAAGAGAAATGAGAAAAGCTCTTAGCAAAAGGGTGTCCATCATCTGGTTCCTCATTAGCATTTGTTCCTTCACCAGAAGCTTTTCAGGACTCTTATCTTTACCATGAAGCTCCACGCATTTTCCCAACTCAAACTTGGGCTCCTTCAGCATTCTTAAGGAATATACAGTGACGAGGATAAGTGATTGGCAAGCCCTTTCTATGTATTTCTCAAAGCTATCTGGAACCAATGTGTTAGCTACTTCTTTTAAGCCATTTGTCTGCACCTCATGGGTGTGATTTCCATCATTTTCCATATCTGGTGGGCCTGTTGGTGGTGTCCTGTATCTGGTTGTTAGATTTTAGTAAATCAACACAAAACAGATTAAGCAAATAGCTATTGGTTGTACTGACATCAATACGAATCTCAATCATGATCTCACATTTTGACCATGGAGTATACTTTGTTCTTAGAAATATCCAAGCCATTGAAGTTAGTCAGATACTTTTTGTCCTGATATCCTATGCAATTAAAGGGGTAATTTCTAAATACAACTTTGTCATTCTGTAGACCTGCAAATAGGCAGTTTGACTATCCTTTCCAATCATTTTATTTTATTTATTTTTTTATTTTACAATACTATTCAGTTCTACATAATAGCCACAGATTCCCTTGTTCTCTCCCTTCCTGCCGCCCTCCCCTTCCCCCCAGCCTACCCCCCATTCCTACCTCCTCCAGATCAAGGTCTCCCCCGAGGACTGGGATCGACCTGATAGACTCAGTCCAGGCAGGTCCAGTTCCCTCCTCCCAGATAGAGCCAAGCGTCCCTGCATAAGTCCTAGGTTTCAAACAGCTAACTCATGCAACAAGCCCAGGACCTGGTACCACTGCCTAGATGCCTCCCAAACAGATCAAGCCAATCAACTGTCTCACCTATTCAGAGGGCCTGATCCAGTTGGGGGCCCCTCAGCCTTTGGTTCATAGTTAATTTGTTTCCATTCGTTTGGTTATTTGTCCCTGTGCTTTATCCAACCTTGGTTTCAACAATTCTCGATCATATAACCCCTCCTCTTTCTCACTAATTAGACTCCCAGCGCTCCACCTGGGGCCTAGCCGTGGATGTCTGCATCCAGATTCCTCAGTCCTTGGATGGAGTTTCTGGCACAACTATTAGGGTGTTTGGCCATCCCATCACCAGAGTAGGTCAGTCCCGGCTGTCTCTCGACCATTGCCAGCAGTCTTTTGTGGGGGTATCTTTGTGGATTTCTGTGGGCCTCTTTAGCTCTTTGTTTCTTCCTTTTCTCATGTGGTCTTCATTTACCATGGTCTCCTATTCCTTGTTCTCCCTCTCTCTTCTTGATCCAGCTAGGATCTCCCGCTCTCTTTCCCTCGACCCTCACCCTTCATTGCTCCCACTCATGTCCAGGTTGTTCATGTAGATCTCATCTATTTCTCCATGTCTTTCTTGGGGTCCTGTTTTCCAGGTAGCCTCAACCGACATGTGGACCAATCGAATCGAATTGAAGACCCTGACATTAACCCACACACCTATGAACATGTAATTTTTGACAAAGAAGCCAAAAGGGTACAATGGAAAAAAGAAAGCATCTTCAACAAATGGTGCTGGCATAACTGGATATCAACGTGTAGAAGGCTGCAAATAGATCCATATCTGTCACCGTGCACAAAACTTAAGTCCAAGTGGATCAAGGACCTCAACATAAATCCAGCTATTCTGAACCTGCTAGAAGAGAAAGTGGGAAGGAGTCTTGAATGCATTGGCATAGGAGATCACTTCCTAAATATAACACCAGTAGCACAGACACTGAGAGAAACAATCAACCAATGGGACCTCTTGAAACTGAGAAGCTTTTGTAGAGCAAAGGATACAGTCAACAAGGCAAAGCAACAGCCTACAGAATGGGAAAAGATCTTCACCAACCTCACATCTGACAGAGGACTGATATCCAGAATATATAAGGAACTCAAGAAATTAGACATCAAAACGACCAACAGTCCAATTGAGAAATGGGCTTTAGAACTAAACAGAGAATTCTCAACAGAGGAAATTCAAATGGCTGAAAGACATTTAAGGAATTGCTCAACATCCCTAATCATCAGGGAAATGCAAATCAAAACAACTCTGAGATACCACCTTACGCCTGTCAGAATGGCTAAGATCAAAAACACTGAAGACACTTTATGCTGGAGAGGATGTGGAGCTAGGGGAACTCTCCTCCACTGCTGGTGGGAATGCAAGCTTGTACAACCACTTTGGAAATCAATATGGTGCTTTCTTAGAAAACTGGGAATCAATCTCCCCCAAGATCCAGCTATACCACTCCTGGGCATATACCCAAGAAATGCTCAATCATACCACAAGAGCACTTGCTCAGCTATGTTCATATCAGCATTGTTTATAATAGCCAAAACCTGGAAACAACCTAGATGCCCTTCAACTGAAGAATGGATAAATAAATTGTGGCACATATACACAATGGAATACTACTCAGCAGAGAAAAACAATGACATCATGAGGTTTGCAGGCAAATGGATGGATCTAGAAAAAATCATCCTGAGTGAGGTAACCCAGACTCAGAAAGACAAATATGGTATGTACTCACTCATAGGAGAATACTAGATGTGGAACAGGAATGATTGGACTGCTACTCACATTTTATTTTATTTTTGTTAAGGTTATTTTAATTAAAATCCATATGGGCATATAAAGTGTTTGGATATAACACAACTCTTACTCCCTCTCCTACACATTGCTTCCATATCATTTCTCATTTCCCCAACTTCATGAGATTCCAGTACACCTTAAATGCAAAGTAAATTTAGTTCAACTGAATATATCTTTTACTCTAATTAAATTAGGTATAATTAGAGCAAGCTACATGGAGTTTTCAGAAAATATGATAGAATTCCTTTTGACATGTGATACTCAGTAATATTAGTTGCTTATATGCTACTATATTTTTTTTAAAGTTTCCATCAACATTTTAAGGAATTATCCACAATAAAGCATCTATTCATTGAAAAAAACAAATATCTAAGTTTTCATTAAAAATGATGGTATCATAAGTTGCTTTTATCTTATTATAATACAATTTCTTATATTTTGCGTTTCAAGTCATTCCCACAGCTCTGATTGCCAAAGAGTCTGTGATCAAGGAAATGGTATTTGTGTCTGGCCAAGTTGGCTCTGTGCTGTATGGATAATATCTGCTCTTACAACCTCCTATGGCAGACAGGAAAAGAGACTCCTCTAGTCATCTTTTAATTCTACTGCCTCAGGACCTAAGATGAAGCAACCTAATAAAATAACATATTTATATTTCTGATTTCAGTTAGGCTTTGAAAAGCCCATTCAGATGCATAAAGTAAATTATTCACAGTTCTCCAAGGGTAGTTTTTCAGAAGTCTTCCCTATCTCCTAACTGTATCCTAGAATGTCTTTTCCTTCAGATTACCCCATCCTGAGAAATTCTGTCTCAGACAAACTAAGACATACATGATCTATGAACATTAGCAGAAAAACATCCATTCTGATCAGTGATGGGAAGAAACCCAAGTAGCAACAGTCAATCTTCTTACAGAAAGTTAAGCACTAATTTTAGACAACTTATTTACTAATTTTAGACAATGTATTGTGATAGTCATTGGAATCTGCCAGATACTGATGAGGACAATTTGCAAGTACAGACCCTGTGGCCTACGGCCTGCTAGATTTGTCTAGGTAGCACTCAATGTTTTACTTACATATATTTAAGTTAAACTCACCAACTTTCTCAGAACAATTCTATAACTTGAAGTGATTGTTTCGTAAGTTTGAAGCATTCTGGCATCACTGAGGTTCCCATATCTCTTTCAGTGCCTGGTGCTCACCACATATATCTGTTTTATTAGGAAGAGAACCAGAGACAAGATCTGATTCCATATCAGAAGGTGAATGGTAAATACCTAGCATGTGATATTTATATATGCACATATAAAATGAGGGATCTGTCAAGTTTTTTCAGACTAATATTCTTTAATTTTCACTTGTTTCCTTAGTGTTGAGTAACTGAGTCTAACTCCATGCAATTTGTGCTTTTGATTGTTTCTAGTATTTTATACACATCTTTCTCCAAATTTGAAAATATATTCTGTAATTTCAAGATAAGTTTGTATGTGTTGGCCTCTGTAGTTTTAAGATAGATTGATGTATAGTGCATATAGAAGCACAGGGAGATCTTATCATGGTGCTCTTTCTGTTGTATTCAATGCCATAGCCTTTGTTTTTGATGGAAAAATATTGTGTATTATGGGAAAATATTTCTAATATTGTTGTTACTCATGTGAAAGTCATCATTTATTCCCATAGACTTAAAAGATACACAACATGGGTAGAGAAATGGAGATTTTCATCATGCTGTGCAGGAAGAATTAGTTCAGGAGTCTCCAGGTCCAATTCCACTATACTCTTAAATATCTTTTGCATAGAGAGCAGGTTCTTATTACAGAGGTCAGAGATGGAGTTATAAATTTCACACAGTATTTAAGTAATGCCTTGGAGAAAACTGTATTGAAATAGAAGCAGTTGTGCAGAAATAACACTCTCAGCAATGTGTGAAAGAGTGAATTTATACCCTCTCTCTAAAGCTTTAGTCTAAAAAAATGAGATAAAAGAAAGAGCAAGATACTTGTCAAAGATGATGAATTGGAGGACTTGAAAATAAGAGTGTAAGAAAAGAAACTTGTCAGTTTCAAGCAAAATTTAGCACTCTATTGAGTCCTTTAGAGTATCCTCACAAAGGATGTATCTAGTTTGTCTGGATTCTTGTGATGTGGAAACAATAGAGATTTCTTGCTACTAGAATGAAAGAGCTATCTACATGTGCCTTCCTATTTGTGAATGATTTTTGGTGATGTGCTTTGGACATATGAATTCATATGATCAATATGCTGCCAAAAGCAACAAAGACAGCCTCCCATTTCTTTCTCAGATTTCATTTTCACCTCCCTATGTAAGTGTTCTTGCATCCAATTGGGAGATTTGCCCCATAAATGCAGAGTACAGGCATTCTGTTCACTAAACAGAAGCCTCAAGCAATCTTAGAGCACTCTAGATGCTGTACCCTAAGGACAATTTGTTTTTTGAACAAAAATCCAGAATTACATTTCTACCCAGTTAGACCTAGCAATAGAAAACTCTAACAATAACCATATATCTACAGTGCACCAATGTCTGTATTTCCCTATTGGAACTCAATCTATGATATTATCCACCATTAAAATCTTGATTTTCTTTTTCTTGCTCTCTCTCTCTCTCTCTCTCTCTCTCTCTCTCTCTCTCTCTCTCTCTCTCTCTCTCTCTCTCTCTCTCTCCCTGCCTCTGTCTCTCTCTGTTCATGCATGTTTTTTTTTTCTAATATTCAGGCAATACCTCAAGTCATATTTGCCTGGTCAGAGTCTCATCAATTTCCTTCCGTTCTAGTTCTCCATTTACTTATTCTGGTAGGTGACTTATATAACATTGGTCACATGCTGCAGAGATTTCCCTACTCATTCCCCTGCATAGGGTTCCTGGGTATACAAATAAACCCGCAATTTGTTACAGAGATCTTTGTAATCTAATGGTAGCCAGAGTGTCTAACATAAATTCTAACATTTTTTCCTTTTCTAATTTGTAAATATTCTTTATTGTAATTTTATATGTACTGTACAATGACAGTAAAATATTTCTCTACATTATCCTTTTCTAGAATATCTCTAGGTTTGTCTTTAATCTTTCATATATACTTCATGATGCCCTGATATATCTAAATTCCCTTTCATGTTAGTTCCTGCCAGGTTTTCTCACAACCGCTATGGGTACTACAATCTGTCATTTTCTGATTTTATGAAAAAATAATCTTAGATTGAGGACTCTTTCCTCTATCATCATATATATGCTCAGTTCACAGACTATTTAGGTGAAAGTAAAATATTTAATAATTATTTACACAATTTAATAAGTATCCCTTATTTACACACCTTTCAAATGATTATGCTCATTTTAAAGGAAAAAGAAAATGTATAATTATCACTGCCTGGGTGACCAGCCTCCAGCAGTGCAGGGCTCAAAGGGAAGCCAAGTAGTTGGTTCATAATATGACTTTTTTTTATCTGAGGGGGTCAGGGAATAATATGCATACTCTCTTGATGATTTCCTTCTTTATTCTTTGTTCTTCTATGTTTTTCTACTATATACTTTTTTCCCCTACAGCTTATAAACCCCAGCAAAGTTTTTCAAGCAATATAGAAATGACAATGTGGTTATATTCTGTTTTTCAAGTGATTGATTACAATGAAAACAACACAAACAGTAAAAAAAACTACATATTTTCCATATCCCTTACATGATTAAACATTTTACTTATTACAGGTGAAAAACAAATTTCCCCATAATTTCCCAATAATCCGCATACATTCATACCCAAACAACTTGTTGTAGATTAACCATGTGGGCAAGCAAGATATTCTTCTCAGTCAGGTCTTTTACTGGCAGGTTGCATTTTGCAGTTACAAAGAAAGGGCCAATTACTTTATTACTTACCTTAAAAGTAGTCTTATTAGGAATCGTAAAGGAATCACAAATCTAAACTTTTATATAGAAAAAATAATCAGTTAGCTAGCTCTACTTTAAATCTTAAAATATCTGCTCAATAGCTTTTTTATATCAGAACATTGAGGGCAAAATGGGTACAAGGAATTAATCATCACCTTTGGTCATCAACAAATCTTAGCAAGAGAAGTGCATCAGCTAGTAATAATTGATCTGCTTTGTTCTTGTTCCCTGACCTTTAAAAGCTCCAAATTCAACTATGTGCCTTTCTAAAACTTTAGATTATCTTCTTGGGTATTTCACCTCAAAGCTATTTGACAAAAACATCTTAGTCTAATTTTAAATTATTTTCAAGGCTTTGTTTCAGCTCTGATGCACTCTGAACCTGTGACCACATCTCCCAACATTAAGGTTAAAAGAATTTAAGCTAGTGGGGCTAACTGGGACTAGATTGTTTTTCTTAATCATTAACCTAAGCCACAGTGTATTCTGCTCCTCAATAGAAACTCATGTGTTGTAGGACTGTGAAACTTCCTTGTTTATATTTTTAATCATCAAAACTCCATTTAAACTAACATTATTATTATCAATTAGACAGTACAGCATAAGAAGAAATCATCTTCATAATAATTCACAGATAAAAATGCCCAGTAGAATGGAATGTTTCCATGAGATAAGCTTACTACATTACAGGCAGTGGGGATTTCCCCACACCCATTTACACCATGCCAGATACCAGAGGAAGATAGCAGCAGCAAACATGTCTAGGCACAGCAGAAGCAAAAGACATTCCAGGGTCTGTGGTCTCAGAATCTTGCTTGTTGGAGACGGACCCATCAGAGAGTTTCCTCCTGGTGGTCTTCCACCTGCTGTTCCTCTGACAGGGCCACTGGCATGTAAGTCTTTATCAATCACTTGAGCCTGCTACTCTAGAAGAATGAAATGTTGGGCTTGGATTTGAAGTTCTTTATGACACTAATACATAATTATTCTACTTAAGTAAATGCTTCTTATCTGGTAACATTCCTGAAAGTGTCAATAAAGAATGTAATAATTGATAAAACACACAATTTAGGAAGAGGACTATTATCTTCCTAAAGATTTTCACTTCCATAGACAGCAATAGTTAGAGTTATAATTCCTGCCAACCACACGTAAACTACATGTAAAAAGTTCTTTCATACAATTTCAAAAAGTCATTTAATGAAAATACCAAGAAAATAGTAGAGCTTGTGGCTCTTGGTTAATTTCTTACTTATAAATTAAAGGTGGATGCTGAGCCACAGACTCATTTAATCTCAATCCAGAAATCATGACTTGTCCTTTAAATCTTGTACTATGAATCCACACATTGTGCTACATGTTGCCTGAACTCCTGAGAAAAGTATTTATTAGTACCTGTAAGTGAGTAATTGGGTGAGAGAAAGTGGGTGAAAGTATCAGCATGGTACTATAGTAAGGAGGTAATATAGATCTCTAACTGACAGATATTTGGGGGAATTTAATTAATAACATCATCAAAATAATAGATGATCTTATTAAGATTCCTTTGTAAAAACTTGGATACATTTTAAAATGCCCAAATTTTCTTTGTCCTATATGGAATCTGTTCAAAATTTCTTTTTGTTCACATACCATTGAGTGCTTATTGAAAATCATTCAGACTCAAAATACTCCATTTAAATCAGTTATTATGAAAAAACTTAAAATAATTTCTTGTCAGCCAAATGGACAATACAATCTCTATATATTTGAGAGAATAGTTCTTTATATATAAATAATCTCCAAAAACATAATCAGGGAGAAAAATCAGTTTTCAAACCCTGCAAACTGTATTCATCAATGCATAGGCCAGAAATATATTCAGTTAATTTTAAGACCACTGAAGAAGGCAATTTCATCCTGCTGGGACATTTGAAGAGTATAAGATTTCCCTAACCATGCAAATCTAGGGAGTAGCTATGAAGTGCATTAAACTTATATAAAAAATTCCTTCGTGAGCTGTATAACATAGTAAAGTTATTTATAAATGTTGTCTTCAAGTGAATTTAGGGCAAAGTGAAGGAGTCTGACTAGGAATTCTGTACTTGATTAGGAATTCCCTAGACTTCAACTTACATTTATTTTATTCTGGAGAGATTCTGGTTGTGTGTGTGTGTGTGTGTGTGTGTGTGTGTGTGTGTGTGTGTGTGTGTATCTTTATGCACACAAACACATAGAATAAAAATAGGGACCTTCAAGATACAAAATTTTAAATATAGCTATTGCTTCTTTATTTTCAAATAAATAATTTTTTATGTTTATCATCTTAAACACCTATCACATTTATTTATTTGTATGTGTGCACATTTGTGCCATGGTTCACCTGTGGAGGACAAAGGATACCTTGAAACATTAGTTCTTACCTTTCACCATGTTGGTTCTGTGGATTGAACCCAGGTTCTAAGACTTGGTGGCATGAGCCCTTACTGAAGAGCCATCTCATTGACCCTTGTTAATAATTTTTCAAATGCCAAGTGTGTGTCCTTAACTTGTCATGAAATTTTGCTTTTCCTGTTGCTTTTAATACTTAAAATAATGTTTTAAAACTACCATTGTTGAATACTAGGAATAGAGTATTGTATTATTTGCTCTGTTCACAGTCTCAGTAAACCATTTAAGAAGAAATACATTGAAGCTATCAAAACACTATTTGTACCATGACCTCATAGCACAGATGACACTAAAGGAAACTTTTAAAGTTTCAGTTATGCAAGTTTTCCTATGATATGACAACACCCAAGAGTCTAATAGATAAGCCTAACTCTAAGAATATATTACTTCTTTTCGAGTTGCTGGCCAGTGAGGTTTCAAAGACCCTTGAACATCACAAACTATTGTCATTCAATTTCATTACCCTCTATAACAGTGGTTCTCAACTGTGGGTCACAACCCCTTTGGAGATCACATACAGAGCTATATTAAAGGATCACAGTGTTAGAAAGGTTGAGAACCACTGCTCTAGAAATTGATAGTAAGATCCAGTTGCTGATGATACCACATGAATGAGTTATAGAACTTGAAGAAAACAAGCCGGTATTATCTGGAAGCTTCATCCCTGCTAGCTAGCTCTCATAGTTGTTATGCAAATTGCCAGAGGAGAACAGGAATCATCAATCTTACCCAGGGTGAAACTTGTGCATTTCATAAAAAAACAGCTAGACGAGACATGCCCACTCATGCAAAAACGACACAGATGTCATTGGAGAAACCAACAACTTTCTGATTGAATTTGAGTCTTGTTTCATATGATAATACCTACTGTGACCCACCAGTGACAATTGCTGAAGAACTGAAGTTGAATTTCATATTCAACAGAGCCAGGGAACTCTATGCAAAGATGTCCAGTATGTCTTTACCAGCAATGTGTGCAGCTTTTATTCCAGATAGCTCACTGTGAGTTCAGAATAGAGATAGAGAAAAAATTAAAAACATACTGTGGTGGTATATTATGTGCCCTAATAAAATTTACCTGAAGATCAGAGAACAGAAAAAGCCAGTAGATTAAACATAGAGGCTAGACAGTGGTGGTACATACTTATAATCCTAGCACTTGGGAGGCAGACATCCATCTGGATCTCCGTGAGTTCAAAGCCACCCTGGACTACGTGAGATTGACTCAGTCTAGGAGAGAAACAGAGTCAGACAGTGGTGGCACACACCTTTACTCCCAGCACTAGGAAGGTTGAGACAGGAAATGACATGGCTGGACAGAGAAAGGCATGTAAGGCATGAGGAGATAGCCAAAAGCCTTTTGGATGAGGCTTTTTGGCAGAAGTGTCCTTTTAGGCTGAGAATGCTCTTTCTGCTGGGGCTCTTTCAGGCTGAGGAGTTGATTAGGCTAAGAGGTGGTGGCTGTAGCTTGCTCTGCTTTTTTGATCTTTCAGTTTTCACCCCAATATCAGGCTCTGGGTTTTTTTTAATTATATGATGTTTTGAACTTCAAACAACAACATACAGAGTATTTCTCATCACTATCACTAGATGTGCTCTGCAGTCAGAAGATCTCATGTCTGAATGAGGGCTGTTTTCATAATGCCCTTGAGCAAGCTAAGCTGCAGTGCTGATGATGTAAGGGAAGGAGACATATTGTCCAAAGCATTCCTTGGGCAGGTGGAAGCATCCCTCCCAGGGGAGCAAACAAAGTACAATGGAAACATATTTCACAAAGCAGGATAGTATATGGAGCTTCATAAGCAGCTTATAAAAGCACTTGGCCCCATTATTGGACCAAAGATATATGGCTAGAGACACCATAGACTCTAGGAAAGAACTACTACTATTATTCTGCTAGCTAGACGTAATATTAAACCACCTTTTAATGACCTGTCACTATTTCTCTAGATTAGGACATGCCTGAACCTCCATAAGAGATGCTTCTCTCTTCAGTAAATGTAGATCAACACAAAGAGCCACAACTGGCTAAGATGCTGAAAATAAGATACTGTAGCGTGCACATCCCTAAATGGAATATATATCTCAACCCCCCTCCTCCAAAGGCTCAGGAAGGTGGGACAGAAAGATTATAAGAGCCAAAGTGGGCAGACAATGACAAGACCCTACAGTATCTTCTAGACATAGCAGGGAAGTTGCACATATGTACTCACAGAAACTGTGACACCACGCACAGGACCTGGGCAAGCCCAAGCCAGACCAAATAGCAACACTAAGAAGGGAATTTGGAATGAAGATCCACCCCTGTCCATGGGCCTATTGACTGTTCTTACCTGTTTAAAAATGTCAATTTCCCCCCAACATGTAGACCCTAGTAAGGCCACTGTATTCCAGTAGAAGGCCATGCATCTAAGGATATTTGGGCAGCACAAAATGGTCTTGATGGGAAAAAATGTTGGGTGGTGCAGAAAGGAAGTTACTTCTGGAAGAGTTGAGGGAATGAGGATTAATTATGGTCAGAACATGCATGAAAAATTTTCAAGAACCAACATAAGAAAGTATGAAGAACCTAACAATTTGGAATCTTGCCCTACAGTTCATTTTCTGAGACTGATAATATAGCTTATGTCAACTTTAAAAATATAAAATAGGGACATAGGTCAATTTTCTTTACTTAATTAACATAAATAACTATAACCTCATAACAACTTAACATCATACTCAGCAGTGATTTTTAAATGCTTCCCCTTAAGACTAGAGAAAAGACCAAAAGGTTTTCTTTTATCCTTACTAGTCTAACATTGTGCTGTTGGAAATCCTATGATTAAGAAGTTTAAGATAAGAAAAGAATTAAATATAATGCTTAATGGGGGAAGTAAAGAAACTCTTATTGTTTACCAAAGATATGATTGTGTGTATATGAGATTACAATACCAAATGCTGAGCCCTGAATACAAACATAGGAGTAAAATTTTCAAACTAAGCAGTTTATATTTAGGAATATATATGTATATACATATATGCATGTAACAGTTTTTTATAATGCCATGAATTTGAAAGAGAGCAAGGAGGAGTATATTGGGAGTAGGGGGAAGAAAGAGAAAGGGAAAATTCTGTAATAATATTATAATCTCAAAAATTAAAAAATATTAATAAAAGACTCAGGAAGTATTGTTTATTGCAAGATTCCAAGACAATAATTGACATCTACAAGTTAATTGTTCACTCATATACCTTGCCACAGGGGTGGTTGTGGGTCCCAGGATGAAATTCAGTTAATAACAAGTGAATATAATTGAGTTACAAACATATAAACAATCTCACAAGGTAAGGGAGAGGGAGATAGAGAGTAAGAAGGAGAAGGATGGTGATGGGATAAGGAGAAGGAAGGAGAAAGTTATAAAATTCCCACAGTTTGCAATCCAAAAGGCTGAGTTATCAGGTTCCTGTAAGCATGGTGAGTGATGGCAGAAGTAAGAATGGCAGTCAACATGTTTAAAAGTTGGCATCATCGGGAGCTTAAGGAGTGGCTGCAGAGTGAACTGACAGGCTAGGAACTCACATCCCTACAGCTTATGACACCTGCAACCTCTGCCCATGCTTCTGCAGTGATGCTGCTGGAATCTTTTTCTACATCAGCTCTAGGCCAGGTTTCCACATCTGTGGTGTATTGTGATTCTTCTCATTTGATGATCCATTTTTTTCTTGAGAAAATACACAACAGCACGAGATATTAGGGGTTTTGAAAGACTTCTTAGACCCATCTTGTGCTTAGACTGCACACAGTTTACCTTAGCTTCATGATAACCATTTGTCTGGAACTCACTATCTTTAGAGTTTGTGTCCTTAGCCCAATGTCATTGCCACATTTGGGAGCTTACAAAACCTCGCCGCTGTCTTTCACATCCCCATACTTTATCGAGTAGAGGGAAGCCCAGTTGCACAGTAGTACTTTACAACAAACAACAACAACAAAACAAACAAAAATGGCAAAAGCAAAAACCTAAGATATCAAGAACAGAAAAAAACCACAAAGTAATATTTTAAAGACAAAAACAAATAAGCAAATAAAGGAGGGGAAGAATTCAAATTCTAGAACTGATTATTGTCGCACATTTAAGAATAGAGAATTTTGCTCTCTACCAGAGCTTCAGGTATTTGCATAGAGTGTCTCACTTGTCCCTTCTGTGACATAAACACTCTCAGAGTTGGTTAGAAAACTCAGGTCACTGACAATAATGGTATTTTTAAAGTTGTTATTTCATTTCTTAGCAGCAACTGGTTTTGACAGGATCTATTAGAATTATGAACTCTGACAAAAGCAGTCCCCACATTTAATGCTTATTTAAGCTTCCTGCAGGCCACATATTTTTGAGCATGTTGCCTAAACAGGAACATGCCTAACCTGTATGGAAGGCCCTTTAGTAAGCATCATATGCTTTTTTGGTAAGGCAGAGAGGTATGGTTGTGCAGAGTAAACAATATTCTGAAAATATCTTGGACTTTAATGTAAAACAATATCCTCTGTTTTCACTCAAACATCCTCTGCTGGGCACTATAGTGAATCATCCAAATCACCAGTGGAGTTTTACTTTTGGCAGTGTTCTTATAATCTGGAATCATTCATTAAGACTAGCTTCTTAAAGCACTTAATGGACTTTCAACATTTATAAAGCACATAATGAATATTAATTAAGTAATTTGTCCTATGGAAGAAGTTAACTTTTTTATTTTACTGTAGGGAACACTTTGGCACTAAAGTTCTGTCCAGCACTGTGTAAAACCTTCATTGAAAATTGAATTGAAAACATAAAACAGGATCAGCTCTTTTAAAGTAGATATTTGTTCAATAAATTATGCCAGCTTACATTGCCAAAGGAACCCATATCTTACAGACATGGCTCTAAACACTGTTGCATCATCTGTTTCTTTTTCTTTTCTTTCTTTCTTTTGTTTTAAGATTTATTTATTATTGGGCCGGGCGTTGGTGGCGCACGCCTTTAATCCCAGCACTCGGGAGGCAGAGCCAGGCGGATCTCTGTGAGTTCGAGGCCAGCCTGGGCTACCAAGTGAGCTCCAGGAAAGGCGCAAAGCTACACGGAGAAACCCTGTCTCGAAAAACAAAAAAAAAAAAACAAAAAAAAAAAAAAAAAAAAAAAAGATTTATTTATTATGTATATTGTGTTCTGTCTGCATGCCAGCAGAAGAGGGTGCCAGATCTCATACAGAGGGTTGGGAGCCACCATGTGGTTGCAGGGAATTGAACTCAGGACCTCTGGAAGAACAGCCTCTTAACTGCTGAGCCATCTCTCCAGCCTGCACCATCTGTTTCTAGTTCTAAGATTGCTCTCTGTCCCTGGTGGTCTCCTCATGGCAGTCTCATTAAGCCCTTTGAGTCTTTGGTTAAGGTCCCCTAAATACATGTTTGCCTTATTGTGACACAAGTCACCTTTGATTTATTTATTTTTATTTAATTTTTTTCATTTTACATACCGTCCCAGGTTCCTCCCTTCCCCTCTCTCACCTCCCCCACCTCCTCCCCATCCACTCCTCAGAGGAAGTAAGGCTTCCCTTGGGTAGTCAACAAAGTCTGGCATACCAAGTTGAAGCAGGGCTTAGTCCCTCCCTGCTGCATCAAGACTGAGCAAGGTATCACACCACAGGGGATGGACTCCAAAAAGCCAGTTCATGCACCTGATATAAGTCATGGTCCCACTGACAGAGTCTCCACAAAGAGATTAAGTCTTGCAACTGTCATCTACATTCAGAGGGCCTAGTTAAGTCCTATACAGGTTCCCAAGCTGTCAGTCCAGAGTCTGTGAACTTCCACTAGCATGGGTCAGCTATCTCTGCAGTTTTCACCATCATGATCTTGACCCCCCTTGCTCATATGATCCCTCCTCCTTCTCTTCAACTGCATGTTGAGGACTTGACACTGTATGATCACAAAGCTCTTAATGTCATTCACTTGAGTTTTACCAACACTGTCTGCATTCTGAATTCTGTGTAGGCAATATGAGTTATTGATACAACCATCCTAATTATGTATCCATTCATTTGTACTTTCACTGTTGTCCACAAATACTGTTGCTTAATATTACTGAGTTATTGTTAGCAAAGTACATACTTTAAAAAAAAAAAACAGAATAAAGACAAAAGCATAAGTTAGCAAAGTACATACAAAAAAAACCAATAAAGACAAAATAAGTATGTGCAACATGCTAGACATAGCTGGAAAAAATATGGCATCTAATTCCTCAGAGGATGCTGAAGGATTTAGGTGAGATCATTATCATGTGTCCAGAAGCAAATGATAGTGTGGAGTGTTTGAAGGAAAGGAACACTGTAAGAACCAAATCTGGAACTGTAAAGAGAGAACCAAGTCACAGAGACATTGATATGTAATGTAATGTAGGATTAAAATTAATATTTCCTAGGAAGTAAGCCCAAAAGTCACAAAAAGAAAATACAAATAAATGTAAGCTCATTCCACTGTAAGCAACAGAACTGCTTTTTCAATAATTTAAAAATTTATTTTAGTTATTACCAAATGTATTTATTTGTGTAATGTTTGTATTGTAGTTTTTAACTAAGACTTTATTGTTCTATTTACCAATAAAGACTTGGGAGTCAGAAGTTGGGGTGGAAGCCTGCGAGCTCAGAGAGGCAGAGAAGCAAGTAGCTGACCTTCCTTTTTGCCAGAGACCAGTAGGAGAGCATCTCCGCAGCCACCCCAAAACTAAAAAAGTCCAAAAAACTCCAATTTTTTCCATATTCCTTCATATGCATTTCGCTATCCCTCTTCTTGTCTCCTACACTTGCTATGGCTAATTCTTGTCAACTAGTTGCTAGCTTTGCCCCCTGATCCAAGGTTGATTTTATTAACACAGTCTCTGGTTTCCCAGTGCGATCAAATATCCTGCAACATGCATGTGCATGTATGGATATGCTGTCTATGTGTGGAGTTAGAGGACAACTTTCAGTCATCAGTTCTGTACTGATGCCAGGGCTTCCACAGATATAACTCAGTTTGCCAGGTTTGCCTAACAAATGCTGTGAGCTGCACAACTGTATGACCAGCTCAACAGTTGGCCCTTTAGGAAATTTTTATAGACTGACTGACTATCGATTTCCAAAAACATTTTTCCATACATTTTCCTCCTGGTATAGAGATAATAAAATGACATGTCTTTGTATACTTATCTTACCCAGTGCATTTATCATACAAACTGATCTCTGAATTATAGACATTGCTGTTTAGTTCAAGGAGTTCTTTCAAAAGGCATCCAGTGCAGATTGGTCTGATGCTCCTGGGGTTATCACCTTCCATTCTATATTGATAAGTCTCACTTTGTGTTTATGCCTCTTGAAAGTATTGCTTAGAGCTAATCCACATGTGTTTGCCTGTTAGGAACAACTGCTAGAGATTCAAGTGAGTCCTTGTCTTCTGTATAATTAAAGCATCACAGATGACATTTCTTTTTGAAATAGTGTATTTTGGATATCTTAATATTGTTTCTAATTTATTAAAATATTGAGATCAGCTGAAGAGAAACCAGAGTACATGTAACATTGTTTCTAATTTAGAAAAATTATATTCAGAGTAAAGTAGGAAATACAGCCCTAAATTCATTTGTCTGTGATAAAAAAAGAAAAAAAAATACATGGGTCAACTCAAAAATACTTTAATGAAAGGAGAGCAGTGAGTAGCAGATGAGCAATGAGCACACACAGTGTATTGGTGCCTGCTTTCTGTTGAGAATTATCACCATTGGCTAGTATAAATTTGGTACAGAATCCAAATATGTACTGCCTAAAGAGCTAGGCAAATCGCCAACAAATATATTACATTCAAATGGCCCCAATCATACAGCATCTATTGGCAACCAAAACTAGCAGCATATATCCTCTCAGGGGAAGACATATGAAAGGCACAGACTCTCATATACCAGCCTCCTTCAAATATCTAGCAATATAAAATGATGCCACTCATCATGGTCATAAGGAAATAAAGCACAACATGTAGGAGTAAGCAGAAACAAGAAGATTTTGGATTACTAAAGATTTCAGTTACAGAACTGAACAAACACAGTATAAAATAACCATATACAAATAATAAAATTAAAACTGTGATTAAAAAACTAAATACAGGTCTAAATTTGGTGTATAATGATTGTACTTACTTACCTGCATATACCTTAAACTACCTTGTTTCCTTTTTCACAGAAAGGATTTCTGTTAAATAACTGAGCCATACAGATTTTGAGACCAGTGAAACTATTTATTAGCCAATGTGAGCAGCACATTTGCACAGCGTACAGACAGACATCCCATAGCAGAACTGTTTATGTCATCTATTGGAACTCATAAAGACGTTCTTATAAGATTATGGATTAACTACTTGTATAACTTTCCTTATTTATGATGGAATTGAACAGGTGTGCAAAACCAACACTAGCAGTCAGAATTCTGACAGCTGGTATGGGGATCCCTAACAAACAAATGAATAGGATATAGTGATTACCATAGGAGTGGGCTGCAGTTAGATACACCACTATGAACTCCTGTTGACTTTGATTTAGACACAGAAGCTGCATATGGAAATATATATTCTTTAGTTAAAAAATGTGTATATTTTCCTGATGTTAGTTCAGAAGACCCAGAGACAATGGCAACCTGAAAATCTTATATGACAAACAATGAGTGTACCATGAAGATAATTTGAGTACAATGGAGTTAGAAAGAAGAATTGCTTGGATTAATAGCTGATTCTATGACTGAAGCAGGGAGTTACAAGATGAGCCTAAACATCCTGGAAGGCAATAACTACCAAAAATGTTAAAATGTGGGTCTGGAGAGACAGCTTACTCAGCAACAACTAGTCATACAAGCACAGGGACCTGAGTTCAGTCCTCAGAACCCATGTAAAGTCTAAGAATAATGAGACCTGCAACCCCAGTACTGGGGTGGCAGGGAGTGGAGGACCTCCCGGGGCTTCTAGCCAACTTGTCTAACAGAAATGATGAGATGCAGGTTTACTGAGAGACATTGTGTCTTAAAATAAGGTGGAGAATGATTAAGGAAGGCACTAGACTTCAATCTCTGGACTCTGTATGTATCTGAAAGCATACATAGCTGCACTCATAAACACATGCAAACACACAATCATATACATGCATATGTATTAAATCAAAATGAATCAAATAAAAATGTTCACAAAAATGGACATTAAAGACAGTAATAAAAACAATCAGGACCGTTTCTCAAGGTCCAAGCTAGAACATTTTCCGAACTATTAAATGAAGCAACACTTGGCGGCTATAAATCAATATCTGAAGTAAATATGTAGAGTGTACAGAAATATCCTCAGAAGGGAGGGGTTTGAATGTTTCAAGGTATCTTACTCTCTGCACAGTTTTCAGTTGTTGTATTTGTTCTGATCTGCCTCAGGAAAAAAATCTCTGATGATGGCTGAGCAAGACTCTGGTCTATGGGTACAGCAGGATGTTAATAGGAGTCATTTTAGTGCTACATTTTTTTCACCTGCTCACTTATTAAGAATGTGTGGTATGTAGAAATGTCCTTTGAATTGAATGGGAATCTTGTAAGAAGTAAAGGTTAATTCAGAGGTCAAATATTTTCCTTAAGAGAAAAATCACACTGCATTATTAAAACGAATAATTACTTAGACATGATATAAATGGATTGCTATCAGAACATATAAATTTCTCAGTAGAAAACAAGAAAAATGGCTCTGTAAAATTGAAACTATGACGCTGGGAAAGCAAGACGGCTCAGGCAATAAAAGCATTGCTGCCAAGCCTAAAATTCTGAGTTCAATCCCTGAATCTCACTTTTCCTTCAGCCCCACACTTGTGCAGAGTGACACGTGCATGCACCCATAAACCAATAAATAAAAAAGAAAAAAATAAATAAATCCTTAAACTAATATAGTCTCAATAAGCAACATCATCTAGGGTAATACAAAAGAGGAAAGTGAGAGGTATATATCCTTCATGAATAAGTTTCTAGACACCCTCAGACACATAATATCCAGCTAAACCCAGTGATGCCTAAAACTGACAACTCATGAGCAACATGAGCTTACCATGGCCATCAAGGTGGCTTGAATGTTAGAATATCTAGTGATGAGATCCACCCCATCAACTTTAAAACTGATGAAGTTCACAGATTCAGAGAAAACATTTTCAGATGGCAAAGACTCATTTAAGTTTTCTTTTAGAATAGTAGACAGGACTTCCTCATTTTCATAAAGATTGTCTACCATCAGTTTACAGTAAAGATGACTTCTGAGCCAGAGAGAAGATTGAGCTGCTTCTGAACTGTTTCTGCTTAACAATACATTGAAATTCTCACCATTAGAGCCATTGCAGGGGCCAAGAAGAACTGAATTAAATGCATACAGGACATGGAGCAAGACACAAAACAATAGTTGCTGGTAAATTTATCTAAAATAAGAAACTCTCCAAACCCTGCAAATGATTATAAATTACAGAAATGTTTACTAAGGTAAATTGGTATGTAATTGACATGTAAAAAAACAGTGGCAATTTTATACAGTAACTACATACACAAAATGTAATAATAGCAACAAAATGTAAGATGGGGAAGTGTAACTCATTTAAGAAGAACAAAATCTTACTGCAAATTTAAGTAACAGATAATCTGGGACATTATGAGGACCAAAATAGGTGAAGAAAAATACTGGCTTTTATTTTTAAAAATAAATTACTTGGACATGCCTTTTTCTTTAGACTTAGGATTTTCACTGCCCATAAAATGCCATTAAAACTTCATAGCGTATATGTTTAAAACACTTGAAATAATGAGTTAAGAGGGGATAAATGATTTCTGAAGAAACAAAGAACAGAAAAAGGACATAATCCATATGGTACTAACAAACACCTATGGGGCCTTCTAAAACTATATCAGCTAAAACACTGAAGAATTCAGAAACAATTAGTTTGAGGTGGAAAATGCACAAAATTGAACATGAGGGAGCACAGGAATGACTTCACATGAGTTTAATATGTAGAGGAGAAGTTTTTTCAAACACATTGGAGAAATACAACCTTGAAATTTGGAAAAACTCCACAATTAATCATTTCTTTGCATGGTACACAATATTCAATTATTTTTGTGACAGTTTCTTACTTGAATAGAATTCCCCTCCACCGCCACTTTTTCCTGCCTTGTCTGTTGGACCCCCTGTTCTTCCCAAGTAGTTTTCCTCCTACTTCAAGTCTCTTTTCGTGTGCAAGTCATGTGCAAGTTGTCTCTGCTGCTGTAGATTTATCACGTCACATCCAGGAGTCATCATTTTCTCATGCTTCTCCCTATCCTCAGGCTCTCGAATGTTCATGTGAACAAAAGAAGGGAATGTTTAAGGAGATAAAAACAACAGATATTCTTTTCTGTTTTTTTTTTGTTTTTTTTTTTTTTTTTTGACAGGCTTTTTCTGTGTAGTCCTGGCTGGCCTGAAATTCTAGGCTGGCCTCGAACTAAGAGTCCTCCTGCCTCTACCCCCGGGGTGCTGGGATTAAAAGCATGTGCCACCACCTCCCTGTGTAAAATAGCAGATATTCTTATGACATTTAGCTACTATTTCACATGAAAGTTCTCAAATATGTAAACCAGAAAAAGATGTAGTAATATAAACATTAAGCTTATTATTTACACAATATTCCTTTAAATACTTTGCATATTGGGCTTTGTTCTACAGGCAGGGGACAAATCAATGCAGACAACATAAAAGTTCTAACCCTTGCATAGTATGTCTTATTCAGATATTTTATTATAATAGTCATAGGAGAGTATCTACATACATGCCTACCTTCTTTTCCTTAAATATTTTTATTTATTGTTTTTGTTTGTGTGCATGAGTGTTTTGGCTAAATGCATGTGAGTGCAATGCATGACATGCATACTGGGTGCCCAAGGAAGTCATCTCTGTAGTCACCAAGTGGGTGCTAGGGATTGAACCTGGGACTTTTGTAAGCTGATAGATTTTGTTTTCTGTTCGTTTCTTTATTTTTTTAACCACATCAAAAAATCAGGATATTCAGCTAATAGAGAAATAAATTTATAATTAAATTAATTGATTAAGTGTAATCAAGGAAAGAACAATGCATTAGTCCATTAAATTCATGTAATGAACCAAGATTGAGGATCAAAGCACAAAGAATGTCCTAGAAAACATCAAATAAATATAAACTTTTCACTGCAATGGTGGGAATACAAACCACTAAATCCCAGGGGGAAGCAGTTCCTTATTATCTAAATGGCTGAATGAATCAATGTTTTTATTTTATGTGTATTAGAACTGTGTTCTAAAAACCGAAAATGATAATGAATTTGAAAATAATATGGGAAGTGAACCTATCTATAACAGTATAGATATGTTTGTGTCCATGACAACTAATGCTAAAGAAATAAAACAGTCCTAAGAATGTTATGTGTAACTGTACACCAATAAACTGATTAGCTTAGAAGAGTGGGATAAACTTCTAAATGTTATAAACCTCAAAGACTGCATTCAGGAAGATGCAAAACAAGAATGAGAGAGCAGTGAATAAGAAGATTGTACTACTGACCAAAATGTCCCAACAAAGATTTGGGTCACCAAATCTCCTTGTCTACTTGCTAGGGACCACTACTTCTGGGTCTCTCTATCTCCCCCTTGTAATTAATCTTATTTTACATATCTTCTTATCTTTTGAAATTGTATCACTCCCTCTGCTCTTTTTCTCCCCCTAATCCTTTCATGAACTTCTCTGGCTTTCTCTCAATTGCATGGCCTCATGTATATTTTCATATATATTCTGAGAGTGGGAAAATTGGTCTTCCCAGGGAGCATCCTCCTCAACTGATTATCCAATATGTTGTGGTCAGCCCTAATATGCAGGTAAAATCATCAGATCCCTTCACTTTGGAATTAGTCCTATCAAACATTTAAAGAATAGATACAACTTTCTTTAATTCTTCTGGAAACAATTAAGAACAAATTCATCCACATTCATTTTTAGTGAGTACTAAACTAACACCAAAAATAGACAAAAAGAAAAGATGTAACAGGCCAATAATTATAATTTATATTGATATAACAACCCCCCAAAAAACTAACAAATGGAATTCAAGAGGATATTAAAATACATAATATATGGAGATAACATTTTCCCATCAATAGTAGAGGAATAGGCAAAGAACATATCACACACACACACACACACACACACACACACATTGGAAGATTATTCAGTTTTTACACCAAAGGGAATCTTATTATATTTGGTAGCACTCTTGAACCACAAGAACATTATGAGACATGAAGTAACCTAGCTGCAGAAGGAAAATATTGCATATTTTCAGTAATATTGAGTAGGTAAATATAATTAAACTGTTATAAACATTGCAGAATGCTGATTGCTTGTGGGAGTATAGAAGCCTCAAGTTGTGCATGAGAGAGGTATAAAGTTTGTTATACAATGAAACTAAGTTGTGAGAGGACTTCTTTGCAACAATATACTTACTGTGCTTTTAAAAACTAAAGACAACAGATCTCATGTCAAGAGTTCTTATTATAATAAGAGTATGAATACATACTATGAGATTGCTACTTCAGAAATACTTTGTATTTTGTGTGCATTGTTTGAGCTATATATCAACACAAACAGGTGACTAATATCACAAGATGGGTTGGAGAACTTGAGTGTCAGCTAATGTTTGGCAATAGATCAGTCTGTTGTCACAGAGAATTAAATAGTTTTACTATATCACATAGATGGCAAAATTATGGTGACCTAGCAAACTGTAATAATTTCCTTTAAATCAAGTGCAACATGAGAAACACTTCTGGTTGTGGATGTCTATACTACAGATCTTGAAAGATTCTGGCATCTGTGGGAAGACATAGATTTACTGCTCTCATAAAGAACCATTTGTAATGCATATTCTGATGTCATGGGGCCAATAAAAGCACACCCAACAGGCCATGATTTGTCCCAGGATTGGCATAGCATCTAAAGTGCTGTGTATATTACATAAACAGTGCAAAGTCTCAGCATTGACAAAAGTAAAGTCAGTGTTTTCAAAGGACAGTGTAAACACTACATCAAATAGAACTGAGGAAGATAGGAAGATCATTGCTAGCATACTCCCTATAATCTTCCCTGTATAGTCAACTAAAACAATGTCAAAACATCTGGCTCAAGGCTAGTGGATAACAAAGAAAAGAGAAAGATTGCATTTCATAATTAGAAAGCTTGTGGCACATAAAGAGATGGCAAAAATTAAAATATAGCTACATATATGGATACACACATATATATGTATATGTAGAAATATACGTATATTTATATTTCATTTGTTTTTGAATAAATAACAATGTGAGATACTTTCTGAACTGGGAAAATATGAAATAAAATTGAAGTAAAACAAAGTATGAAAGATTATTTAGAAAACAGAGAAATATGAAAATGTGCTAGGATTTCCAGAATGGGCTGGTGGACCTCGGCTTTATAACATGATATTCAAATACATATTCATATTTCTTTTTTCTTTTTCTTTTTTTTTCTTTCTTTCTTTCTTTTTTTTTTTTTTTTTTTTTTTTTTGGTTTTTCGAGACAGGGTTTCTCTGTGTAGCTTTGCGCCTTTCCTGGAACTCACTTGGCAGCCCAGGCTGGCCTCGAACTCACAAAGATCCGCCTGCCTCTGCCTCCTGAGTGCTGGGATTAAAGGCATGTGCTACCACCGCCCGGCTCAAATACATATTTCTTAGTGCTATGTTTTTCTCCAAATTGTATCCTATCTGGCACAAGCCCATAAAACATGTATGTATGTGTGCAAAGATATGACAAAATCAGAGAAAGGTTAAGGAAGTTTTATTACTATTGAAGAAAATGAATGCAAGACACAACTGATTGTTGGCTGTCTCTTTGATATGAAATTGTTTTATAAGCTGCTGGTCAGTTATAACTTTCCAGTTTTTTTTGCCATTTAAAGGTTTTCTAATGTTCATGGATAAGTTTCATACCCTTACACTCTACCCTGCACTAAAATATTTTCTAATTTTATTTTCTGTCTCATTAAAATGAATTTAATCTTCTTAATTTTCATTTCATAAAATAATAATCTTCACTATTTACAAATGTATGTCTATTTGCTAGTTCTTCATACCATAAACTTGAGGATGATTGTAGATAATTTACTTTCCCTTATCTTTTCTAAATATATGGTTTTCCTCATGGTCTTACAGAATTATATACACTTTTCATTTTTTCAATTACAATATCTTGATGCAGTTTCCACATTTTACAAAGGGTGTAAAGGTATTGGCTCATATAATAATGCACCTACTGTCCAAGCACTGTATGAACTCCACCTTAACTTGGAGTGACTCTGTGTTCACTGGTTTCACCATTAAGTAGATCTATATATTCACCTTTCTATTTACAAAAACAACTCACCCAGTTAACTACATCCCACAGCCACAATTTTCTTTCTTTCTTTCTTTCTTTCTTTCTTTCTTTCTTTCTTTCTTTCTTTCTTTCTTTCTTTCTTTCTTTCTTTCTTTCTTTCTTTCTTTCTTTCTTTCTTTCTTTCTTCCTTCCTTCCTTCCTTCCTTCCTTCCTTCCTTCCTTCTTTCTTTCTTTCATTCTTTCTTTCTTTCTTTCTTAATTTATTTTACATCTCAACCATAGTTTCCCTTCCCTCCTCTCCTCCCAGTCACCTCCAGCTCCCTTCTGCCTGCCCCATCAACTCCTCCTTTCTATTTAGAAAGTGCAGCCCTCCCATGCATATCAACAAAACATGGCATATCAAGGTGCAGGATGACTAAGCACCTTCCCAAGTATTAAGGCTCTGCAAGGCAAACCCAGTATGAAGACTAAGGTCCCAAAAGCTAGCAAAAGAGTCAGAGACAGCCCCTGTTCCCCCTGTTAAGAGTCCCACAGAGGACCAAACAATTGTAACCGTATATGCAGAGTGCCTAGATCAGTCCCATGAAGGCTCCCTGGTTTATACTCTGTGAGCCCCTGTGAGGCCAGATTAGTTGATTCTGTGGTTTTTCTTGTGATGTCCTTAACCCCTCTGGCTCCTTCAATCCTTCCTCCCACCCTTCAACAGGATTCCGCCAGCTCTGTAATGTTTGACAGTCACAATCTTTATTCTACCCAGATTCTTAAACTGCTTTCCTGATTGATTATAGGTTATAGGATAAATGGTATGGTGTATGAAGTTAAATTCTTCACTATTTTGGCTCCACTTATCTGCCTTGGTTTTTTTATTTTTATTTATTTCTTTATTTTTATTTTTTTGTGTGTTTTTTTTTAAATTTTATATATCAGCCACAGATTTCCCTGTCCTTTCCCCCACCGCCCCGCCCCCTGCCTTCCCCCAATCTACTCCCCATTCCCACCTCCTCTAAGGCAAGGACTCCCCTGGGGATTCAGCTGGCCTGGTAGATTCAGTTGAGGTAGGTCCAGTCCCCTCCTCCCTTTACCTAGGCTGAGCAAAGTGTCCCAGCATAGGCCTGAGTATGAACCAATAGCTGAGGAGCCCCCATGGAACTGGATCAGGCCCTCTGGATAAGTGAGACAGTCGATTAGCTTGAACTATTTAGGAGGCCCCCAGGCAGTAGGACCGGGACCTGTCCTTAGTGCATGAGCTGGAGTTTTGGAACCTACTGCCTTTGTTTTTATGTTTAACTAGAGATGTAATCCTGCCTTCCTCATAAACATTAGGTGTCTTCTTAGACATATGTCATTCCACTTACCTGAAATTTATTAGTGCTTTTCAGACCAGACTATCTTCACTGTAAGCATCTTTAATAACTTCTAATATTTTCCCTCTCACTTGCTCATCTTTTACTGCCTAGGGGGTTCTTACTCACCCTTTAAGAGTCAGTAAGAACTTTTCCTGTGTATGGAAGATTGTCCACATAAATTTGACTGATCTAGTCCTAAGATTTCATAGAACATAACAATAAATTAGAAAAAAGAAAAAAGCTCAAAGAACAAAGAAAACATCAGAGATTTTTAACACATACCTGAATATGTAATGTCAAAGGCCAGGGACCAGGAGAAGCAAAGGAATTTGCAACTCAACTGTCTGAAAAGCAACAATTCATGTACTGAAACTATATGAGTGCTATTGTCCTTTAGAAAGAAAAAGCAATCATGGTCTCAACAATTCTCGCTCATACAATCCCTCCTCTCTCTTGCCAATTGGACTCCTGGAGCTCCACCTGGGGCCTGGCTGTGGATCTCTGCATCCACTTCCATCAGTCATTGAATGAGAGTTTTAGCACAATAGTTAGGGTGTTTGGCCATCCTATCACCAGAGTAGGTAAAGCACAGGGACAAATAACCAAACTAGTGGAAACACATGAACTATGAACCAATAGCTGAAGAGCCCCCAACTGGATCAGGCCATCTGGATAAGTGAGACAGTTGATTAACTTGAACTGTTTGGGAGGTCCCCAGGCAGTGGGACCAGGACCTGTTCTTAGTGCATGAGCTGGTTGTTTGGAACTTGGGGCCTACACTTTGCTCAGCCTAGGTGAAGGGAGGAGGGGACTGGACCTGCCTTGACTGAATCTACAAGTTTGACCTGAATCCCCAGGGGAGTCCTTGCCCTGGAGGAGGTGGGAATAGGGGTGGGGTGGGCTGAGGGGAGGGGCGGGGGGGGGGGGGACGACAGGGGAATCCGTGGCTGATATGTAAAATTAAATTAAATTATAAAATAAAAAAATTCATTGATGAAACCCACATCAGTTATATTGTATCCAAAAAAAAAAAAAAAGAAAGAAAAAAGAAAGAAAGAAAGAAAGAAGAAAACAGCCTGGCAGTGGTGGCACACGCCTTTAATACCAATATTGGGAGGCAGAGACAGGCGGATCTCTGTGAGTTCGAGGCCAGCCTGGGCTACAGAGTGAGTTCCAGGACAGGCTCCAAAGCTACACAGAGAAACCCTGTCTTGAAAAACGAAAAAAAAAAAAAAAGAAAAAGAAAAAGAAAAAAGAAAGAAAGAAAGAAGAAAACAGAGAGGATAAGTCTCAGAGGAGAAAAATATTCATAGAGGGATAGAAAAGTGTTAACAAACAGAATCTCTAAGTAAATGTGTATCATTAAGAAAAGTTTCATTCATAAACCAATATCCCATTAGAAATACTATGGTAACAAAAGGCAACTAAGACAATAGAACTTTTTTTTTTAGTTGTTTAAGTTACTTTAATTGTAATTTTGTTCTATTCCTTGCATACAAAGCTAAACTACAACTTGGTATAATTTAAATTGACATATGGTATTGATATAGCTGGGTCATAAAAAGATATACAAATGTGCAAAAAGAGATCTCATATCTACAAATTAACAAAGTATTATGATACATGCCGATTAAGGTTAGATACATCATTTAGAGGGTCAACAACTAGAAATATGTTCAAAACCTATGTTACCAATGTTGGAACAAGGTCCTCAGCTCAAATGAATTATTTTTAAGACTCAATTTTGTTCTTTTTTACCTTTGTGTAGGTATGTGTATATTTGTACACATGTGCATCTGAATCCAGATGCTTGTGGAGGTCAGGAGCTACATATCCCTCTGGAGCTGGAGTTTACAGGTCATTGTGAACCACCTAATGTGGGTGCTGAGAATCAAACTCAGGGCCTCTGGAAGACCAGTAAGCACTCTTACCCACCAAACCATTTCTGTAGTCCTTCAAATGCTTTTTTTGTTGTTGCTTTCTTCTAGTATTTTTCTTTTATTTTTGAGATTATACTATAATTTAAAGAAAAAATTATAGACAATTGGGATGACGACATTAGAAAATTTCTCTGGAAGAGGAAGCATTCCCATATATATCACCACTAAAAGAGGAAAATGAAAAAAGTCTGCCATGGTGGCACATGCCTTTCATCACAGCACTTGGGAGGCAGACACAAGTAGATCTCTGAATTCAAGGCCAGTGTAGTCTACATAATGACCTACAGAATGGCCAGGGCAATACAGAGAAACCCTATATCAAAATACAAAATAAATATAGATAGATTGATGAAAGATAGATGTTAATAAATAAATAAATACATAATATGAGAAGAAGAATAAGATGGGATGATCCCTCGTTCAATTAGTAGACATTCCAGATAGAAGGCCAAATGCTTGTTGTATTCCTCACTCAAGCTAGTGTGAAAGGACACAGGTGCTGCTTTAATAGGCACAGACACCATACATATTTTTGCCCAGCTCTCCAGTGCCAGGCATTGTTTGATACCACCTTAATTTATGCTACTGCTACCATTGCTACAGCTTTACCACACTGTCAGTAGGTCTGATTTGTAGACACCTGGGTGAGTAGGAAGTTTTCTATTTGGCTACTCCATCTTTTCTAATGGCAATTTGTGTTATAACTTTGAATATTTTGCCTTCTCAGAAAGGCTTCAAACATGAGTACCAGAGTTGCAGGTATCTAGCACATAAGAGAACTAAGAAAACAAAGTCCTGCAGTGTGTGCAAAGGAAACACCAGAAGGACCATGGGAACGGTGAGTAAGCGGCATGTCTGTACTGGGGCAGAATGGGGGATAGTTTTGGCTTGGATGGCTGCTGGCCACAATGAAATTGTCAGATCAATCTTTGAAAACAAATGGGAAAATCATTGGCAGTCTACATAATGAACTCAAGCATTAAGGGAGGCTTAGTGGATCTTATGAGCTATTTAAAATAACTTGACAATGAATTCCATAGTGTAAAAATGACAAATATTAAAATATAGAATATTATTAGTTTAAAGACAATCTCCCCAAAAGAAAAAAAAATTATAAGCATAGTTGTCAAATTGATTCATGAGTACAGTTCAGATATTGTGTACTAGAAATGTGGCTAACTGCACATTAAGAAAAGCGGATAAAAGATGTGTTAGCTGAGAACTTTCAATAGGTAAAGAAGTAGAGGAATATAGTGCTTGTAGATTTTAGAACAAAAGAGTCAGTAGCACAGCAAAAAGATGAAAGATTTGAAAACCTTTGCGAAACAACTTTAAAGTAAGAAGACTAATTCAGAAACTGTGTTGAAAGCCAAGTTAGGTTGTTTTTAATGGAGAAATTAAAGTAGCACCTCATCTCACAGCCTGGCCAATGCAAAGTCAGTTCCTTTGTGTGTCCACACAGTACTTTAAATACATGTTAACTTCTGCAGCACTTACCTCTTCAAATGTTGCTTGACCAGTGTAGATGTAACCAATAATCTTATTAAAATAAGAAACACAGAGCCAATGTAAAAGAGAAAGCCGAGAGGTCAGAGCTCAGAGATAAAATCTTACCTCCTGCAGTGCTCCTAGCTTCCCCGAGAGAGGGAGGTACTTCCTGTGTCTCTGTTTAAATAATCTTTCTGTTCTGCCTTCTCATTGGCTGTAAACCCAACCACATGACTGCCTCATCACTGCCTGTAAGTACCGCCCTCCAGGTCTTAAAGGCGTATGTCTCCAATACTGGCTGTATCCCTGAACACACAGAAATCTACCTAGCTATTCTAACCACCACGCTCTTACTATGGCTCTAATAGCTCTGACCCCAGGGCAACTTTATTTATTAACATAAAATTAAAATCGCATTTCAGTACAAATAAAATATCACCATATTTCCCCTTTTCTATTTTAATAAAAGAAAAAAGGCAAAAGGTTATAACTAACAAAAGAAAAACTATATACAAAAGTACAATAACTATATACAATATATACAAGTAACAAATACCTAAACGATGTCTAGTCCATTTGTATTTGACAAATCAGAGAAAATAATTCCCTTATCTATCCTATTTTAGTAAGTTCAAAATGTATCTAATTCACTTTCTATCCTAATTAATCTTCAACTATAACTAACTAATCTTCAACTCCCTCAGAGACCCAAGAAGGAAATAATATTAGCTAACAAAAATAAAAACAAGAAGTGCACAAAAGCAACTTCCAAAAATTTTGTGAGTTGACAGAAATAGCCAGCTGCCTGGACAGTCACCTGAGGTTTCTTCACAGCGCTGGGGCATCATCTTCAGCCTATAGGCCTATCGTATCCGACAGACTCATTTGTGAAATAGGTTGTACACAAGGTCAACAGTTCAACCTCACATTGGGTGAGAGCAGTCCATGTACCAGAAACACCTGAATTCCACTAGTGTCATGTCATGATTCAGGATTTTAAATTCTGGAAATTGTTGATGGTTTTTGAATTCAGCTGCCCATTCTTCTTGGCTGTGTATATATGGCTTCATCTAAGCATCCCCTTCTCCACATCCCTCTATTAAATGCCAGTCTACTATTGAGAGGCGTGAGCTTTCAGTTGCTGTTCCATTGCACAACAGAAGCCATCGGCCTACTGCCTGTTCAGCTGCCTTCTAAGAAAAGGGTACTGTACCTTTTCCAGATTGTGAAGGCGACTTCAGGGATGGTGCCATATTGTCCTGGCCTCAGAAGATGCCTTTTGATAAAGCCATAACCACACTTGTTTTGGCAGGAATCAGTAGTCCTTTGTTTCGTGTTCTGTCTGTCCATTTTGTCCTGTTGATTTGAGGATACTTTGTTGTCCAGTGGCTAACTTTTGCCACAATGAAAGTTAACTCCATATGCAGTTTCTTCAATGCCCATATTTTCTCTGAAGTAGATTAGTACTGCCAGGAGCCGACATGTCTCAAAAAAGAAAAATTTCTAAGTTATTAAAACATTTTAAATGCCATATTCTGTAGATCTCTGAAGGGTTTGAAGATGACCTGTCTAAAATACATCTGCTCAATTTTTAAAACATATCTAATATGACTACAATTTCTATTGTAATGTCTAACTACTTTCATTTCTTTATATCCTAATAGTTGGTAATAATGTAAAGTATTTAAAACTAGTAACTATCTTTTTCTTTTCTTTTCTTTCTTTCTTTCTTTCTTTCTTTTTTTTTTAAACAAGAACCTTAAATCTAATCTCCTTTGCTTAGCCTTTTTCCTAACCCTTGACAACAACTTGTAACCAACCCCCCTAAACAATGAAAATTATCCCAGACCCAAAACCCATTAAAAGAACCAAAAAACCACCTGCCCCACACCACTTCTTTGGCAATGTGGGTGTCATATTCTTAAAATTGCTTCCTGCTGGGTATGGGCGAAGTTATCTTTATCCTGAAAGAAAAATTTTAGGTTAATTGTCAAATTCTAGGAAAGGTAACTATATCCTTCATTATTATCCAGTCTGTGTATAATGCCAAAGTTCAGGGTTTATCTCAAGTCCTTATTCAAGTAGTCTTTGAGACTGGATCATCTCAGCTAGTCATCTCAAATTTGCTCTGAGCACCTTGTAGTTCAAAGCTGATCTGTAGATGATGTTTGTCAGTTTAGTGATATTATTATTGTCCACGTGGAATTGTTGTTGTTGTTGTTGTTGTGGGGCCCCATCTTCTTTCCGGAGACTTCAGTTGATGTTAGGCCTGGCCGTGATTTCCTGCAGAAAACTGATAAGAGACTCGAACACAAAGACATATATATGCAGCTAATTGAAGCCTTTTTTCTAGAATTAGTTAGTACTCTATATGACCATTCATATCTTAACAAAGTTTAAAATGTATATATATATATATATATATCTTGTAAATTTTGATATAAAATTTATACTTTAAGAAAAGTTTAAAGAATCAGAATAGAATCAAAGAGTTGAGATTAGTAATAGAATAGTCCCTTAATTAATTTTGCTTTTGTCCTGTCCCATAGCAGAAAATGGCTCTTTTATTCTGGCATGATACAGGGAGTTTGTATTTTCCTTTTAACAACATGCTTGAGTTTAAAGAAGGAGAGAGCCATTCTCCAACTCCAAAATCAGCTTTAAATTTTAATTGAACTGGGACTATTAGAAAACCAATAGTGTTAAATCTTTAGAGAAAAGCAGAAACAAACATTTAAGAAGACATAAAATTTTTTAGATAATATATACCCATATGCCATATACTCCCATATACTCTGTTTCCTGGGATAGATGATTTGTCCCTTTTCTTCAGTTGTCTCATTTGTCTTGTGTCCTTCAGATTCCTTAACCTTCATTCTCCTAAAAGACAAAAACAAAAACCTTCCCCCAAGACTAATTTTGGGGATGTTCCTTTTTGGCAAGTTATTATCTGATTAAATGAAAAGACATGTGTTACTGGTACAAGTTAGTTTAAATTGGATGTTCATGCTGATTGATGAACTATCACCTCCTCTAATTAAGAGGTTTTTCTTGTTCAAATCGAACCTTTATCAATTTTGATGGTATCCACAGCTTATCTTCTCCTGTAGAAACAAAAGCAAAACCTCGTCCCCAACGTAATACATACCCTGGCTTCCATTCTGAGGTCAGCACATCCTTAAAGTATATAGGCTGATTTAATTCTGTAGTTTTTTTCTATTATCCAATGTCTCTCTGCAGTTGTTGTTCCTTTCTCATTGGCATTCAGAAAATTCAAAGTTAATAGAGCATTATGCAGTCTATTTCTGGGGGTTTTTGTTACTCCTTTCTGTTTATTTAGCATATCCTTTAGAGTTCTGTTTGATCTTTCTATAACTGCTTGACCTGTAGGATTATGTGGTATACCTGTAATATGCTTTATATTGTAATAAGCAAAAAACTGTTTCATTTTAACAGAGACATATGATGGAGCATTGTCAGTTTTGATTTGTGCAGGTATACCCATGATGGCCATAACTTCTAGCAAATGAGTGATTACAGAATCAGCTTTTTCAGAACTCAAAGCAGTTGCCCATTGAAATCCTGAATAAGTATCAATGGTGTGGTGTACATATTTCAATTTTCCAAATTCTGCAAAGTGAAACACATCCATCTGCCAGATTTCATTCCTCTGAGTACCCTTTGGGTTACATCCTGCTGGTAATGGCGTTTGATTATAGAAGGAACAAGTAGGACATTTCTTTACTATTTCTTTGGCTTGTTGCCAGGTTATGGAAAAATCTTTTTTTAAACCTTTACTATTGACATGATGTTTTTTTATGAAATTCTGAGGCCTCCAGCACATTTCCTACCAATAATTTATCAATCTCATCATTGCCTTGTGCTAAAGGGCCTGGCAAACCAGTATGAGATCGGATGTGAGTTATATATAAAGGATGACTCCTTTTCCTGATTGTATCTTGTAATTGAATAAATAGTGAAGTTAATTCTGAAGCATCAGGGATAAATTCTGCAGTCTCAATATGTAATACCACTCTTTCAGCATATTGAGAGTCAGTTACTATGTTGAGAGGTTCTGAAAAATCCATTAATACCAAAAGAATAGCATACAATTCTGATTTTTGCACTGAATTATAAGGACTTTGTACCACTTTACTTAAATTTTCTGATTTGTAACCTGCCTTTCCTTGTTTGTTGGCATCTGTATAAAATGTTCGAACTCCAGATATGGGTTTTTGCCGTACAATTCGAGGCAAGATCCAATCAGCTCTCTTTATAAAATCAATTCTGTTGCTTTTGGGATATTTGCTGTTAATTTCTCCCAAAAAATTACTGCAAGCTCTTTGCCAAGGTTCACTTTCTGTCCATAATTTTTCAATGTCCTCCTTAGTTAAAGGTACGACAATTTCTGCTGGGTCTATTCCTGCTAATTGACGAAGTCTCAATTTTCCTTTCCAAATCAAGTCAGAGATTTTTTCCCCATAAGTTTTTAATTTTTTATTTGGTTTATTTGGTAAAAATATCCATTCCAATATAATATCTTCCCTTTGCATTAATATTCCAGTAGGAGAATGCCTAGAAGGTAAAATAACCAAAATGCAATCCAGCTTTGGATCAATACGATCCACGTGCCCTTCATGTACTTTCTTTTCTACCAAGGCCAATTCTTTCTCAGCTTCAGGTGATAATTCTCTTGGACTATTTAAGTCCTTGTCACCTTCTAAGGTTTTGAACAAATTAGTCAGTTCATCATTTTTTACCCCAACAATAGTTCGTAGATGAGAAATATCTCCAAATAATCTTTGAAAGTCATTAAGAGTCTGTAGTCTATCTCTCCGAATTTGCACCTTTTGGGGTCTAATTTTTTGTAGCTCTATTTTATATCCTAAATAATTAATAGAATCTCCTCTTTGTATCTTTTCAGGAGCAATTTGTAATCCCCAGCAAGGCAAAATTTTCTTTACTTCTTCAAACATTCTTTCTACAGTATCTGCATTTGAGTCAGCTAGTAAAGTATCATCCATATAATGATAAATTATAGATTTAGGAAATTTTTTACGTATCACTTCCAATGGCTGTTGTACAAAATATTGACACAGAGTTGGGCTATTTAACATTCCCTGTGGGAGGACCCTCCATTGAAATCTTTTAACCGGTTGAGAATTATTATAAGTAGGCACTGTGAAAGCAAATCTTTCTTTGTCTTTTTCTTGTAAGGGTATTGAAAAGAAACAGTCTTTTAAATCAATAACTATGAGAGGCCATCCTTTTGGTAACAGAGTAGGCAAAGGAATTCCAGATTGTAGAGAGCCCATCGGCTGAATTACTTTGTTAATTGCTCTAAGGTCTGTTACCATTCTCCATTTACCAGATTTCTTTTTAATAACAAATACAGGAGAATTCCAAGGGCTGGTTGACTGTTCAATATGCTGAGCATTTAGCTGTTCTTCTACCAGCTCTTCTAAAGCCTGGAGTTTCTCTGTTGTTAAAGGCCATTGCTGAACCCATACAGGCTTGTCTGTTAACCATTTTAAAGGTAGAGCTGTTGGTATTTTTGGAGGATTATCAGTTGTTGTGCCCTGTTCCTGTATAATATGGATGGCTGGTGACCACTCAAAATAATGCCTTCTAATATTTCTCTCAGCAACATGTGCTAGTTTATGATTTGTTTCTGAGATTGGAGGGATTTTAATCTGAGTATTCCATTGTTGCAACAAGTCTCGACCCCACAGGTTCATAGCTATGTTAGCGACATATGGTTTTAATTTTCCTCTCTGTCCTTCTGGACCTATACATTCCAGCCATCTTGCACTCTGTTTCACTCCAGATAATGTCCCAATTCCTAACAGTTGAACGTTTACCTCCTGAAGAGGCCAAGCTGGATGCCAAAATTCTGGTGCAATTATGGTAATGTCCGCACCTGTGTCTACCAGACCAGACAACAAAACACCATTTATTTTTATCGTTAATTTTGGTCTCTGTTCATTAATAGAAGTTTGCCAAAAATTTTTCTTTATGTTTTCTCCTGAATTTTCTATTCTCTCTGTTTCATCATCCTGACCATCATGATTTATTCCAATAGTCATTTGGTTATTTAATCGCTCAGAGCAGGGATTTCCTCTACAGCTGCAGGAAAGGTTTGAACTGGTTTTGCTATGGGGGCCTGCATGAGGCCCCTCCGGGAGTTTCCCGAAAACTGAGGCAAAGGATTACCCTGTCTGTCCTTTGTTGATCTACATTCGTTGGTCCAGTGTTTTCCATTACCACACCTTCTGCATACTCCAGAAGGAAGGGGCATTCTTTTGCCATTGTTCCTTGAAGAAACATTGCTTCTAGGAATGACCTGTTTACAGTCCCTTTTAAAATGTCCTTGCTTTCCACACCCAAAACATCTAACACTCCTCAAACCTTTTGAAATTACTTCTCCTACCCACGTATCATCATGCTCATCAGCCTCAACATTAATTGTTTCTCTAATCCAATCTTCCAAAGGTGCAGATCTTGCCCTTAATGGCCTGATTATTCTTTTGCATGCTGCATTCGCATTCTCAAATGCCAAAGCTTCAATTATTGCCTTACTAGCTTCTGATCCTGAGACCATTCTGTTTACTGCTGAAGCCAGTCTTTCTAAAAAATCTGTGAAAGATTCTTTTGGGCCTTGCATAACCTTTGTGAATGACTCAGGTTTTTTTCCTGGTTCATCAACTCTGTCCCATGCATTCAAGGCTGCCATTCGACATAAAATTACGGTTTGAACATCATATAAACATTGTGTTTGTATTGAAGCATATTGGCCTTCTCCAATAAGCTGATCCTGACAAACTTGTATTCCTTTATCCCTCCATTGTGTTTCTACGTTTCTAGCTTCCTCCTTAAACCACGTTAGAAATTGAATTCTCTGGCTGGGTTCCAGAACAGCTTGTGCAAGGTCCCACCATTCCTGTGGTATAATCCTATTATATGTTGACCAAGAGTTTAACATTTGCTTTACATATGGGGAATGCATGCCATAAGATACTATTGCTTCCTTAAACCTTTTAAAATCCATCAGTTCAATTGGAGCCCAGATATTTTGTGTAGCCATTTGATCAGGCATCTGCTGTACGGTTACAGGAAAAATTAAGGGTGACTGTGTGAAAACAGGCTTTCTTTCTGTAACCTTATGATCCAAACTTGAACCAACTTCACTGTTAAAATTAACAGGTTTTTCTAAAGCTGTTATCCTGGCTCTTAAATCGACTATCTTTTTAAATAGTAAAATGAGAATAAGCATGGTGATAAACTGCATAATTCCCATAATACTAATCTTTTCATATAGTTGTTCCATTGTCAGACTGCCTAAAATTTCAAACAAAACCCAATTTTCTTCCAATGTACACAGGAAACCCATTTTTTTAAATGTGGAAAAAATTTGTCTTTTAAATAGTTTCCTTTATGACTTACCAAATCTGCGTAGAACAGTAGAAATCCGGGCGAATTTCAAAACAGCCACCTAGAGTCCTAGGTGTAAATCCAGAGAGAGAGAGAGAGAGAGAGAGACAGAGACAGAGACAGAGACAGAAACAGAGAGACAGAGAGAAAGCAAGAGAGAAAGCAAAACGAAAGCGAAAGCGAAAGTGAAAGTGAAAGCGAAAGGGTAGCCAGCTAAAGCTTAAACCAGCCACTTGTTCCCTCTTGAGCCGAGTCAAGGCTTGGCTTTACAGCCAGGGGCCCTGTTTAGCAGGGCAGGCCTGAGCTGTTTGTAGCACTGGCTTTAAGCAAGCAGCTCACAGTCCAGCCTGAGCCCAGACCTGGGCCGGGGCTAGGGAGCCGGCTGCTCCAGCTAGGGAGCCGGCCCCAAGCAGTTTTTAATGGATTCTTGTCACGTTGGGCGCCAGATGTAGATGTAACCAATCGTCTTATTAAAATAAGAAACACAGAGCCAATGTAAAAGAGAAAGCCGAGAGGTCAGAGCTCAGAGATAAAATCTTACCTCCTGCAGTGCTCCTAGCTTCCCCGAGAGAGGGAGGTACTTCCTGTGTCTCTGTTTAAATAATCTTTCTGTTCTGCCTTCTCATTGGCTGTAAACCCAACCACATGACTGCCTCATCACTGCCTGTAAGTACCGCCCTCCAGGTCTTAAAGGCATATGTCTCCAATACTGGCTGTATCCCTGAACACACAGAAATCTACCTAGCTATTCTAACCACCACGCTCTTACTATGGCTCTAATAGCTCTGACCCCAGGGCAACTTTATTTATTAACATAAAATTAAAATCGCATTTCAGTACAAATAAAATATCACCATAGACCAGCCTTGAATTTGTTTACCTCTCTACCTATATACTCTCTACTCTGAACACAGCATATCATAGTACCTAGGGCAAAGTGATCCCAGATACACTTTTCTTTTTCTTTCTTTTTTTTTTTTTTTTTTTTTTTTTTTGAGACAGGGTTTCTCTGTAGCTTTGAAGCCTGTCCTGGAACTTGCTTTGTAGACTAGACTGGCCTTGAACTCACAGAGATCCACCTGGCACTGCCTACCGAGTGCTGGGATTAAAGGCGTGCATCACCACTGCCGGCTGTACATTTTTCTTAAAACAAGCTATAGTCTACACTTTCCACTCTAGCATTCCTTTTTTTCCCACCCCCTTGTTTTTATCTATCTTTGACACTTTTTATTTTAATGATTTGTCCCCACTTTGTGCTCTGGAGATGATAACACAAACTATTTGAGCTAATTTGATTACATTCCAAAGGACAACAGTATATTCTGTTTTTATCCCTCCTCACATCTTAGTCTAAAAATCCACTTGGCAAAATCATCTTGGCATATGCTGTCAACACTCATTTGGATAGAGTATTGATCATTTTTCTACAAGAATATATAGAATATATTTCACACGCTAAGTCCTAGTCAATAAAGGTTAAGTTTGTCTTTTGGTTAATTTCATCCTTTAGGGAAAGGCATGAAGAATCCATTACATTCTTATCCACATAAAACAACTGAATATTACCAGTTGTCATAAGATTCCCACTATAATCACAGGATAGAAAAGTTTGAAAGTGACGGGATACATGGGAGGGGTTTGAAGGAGGAAAAGGAAGGAGTAAATTATGAAATTACAATATAATGTCAGCAAATAAAAATTATTACAAAAGTAATTATAATGGAGTAAATAGTATTTGAATTATATTTTGAAAACATTTCCAAAAACACTCTTAATTTAGAAAATACATGATTTCCTCATGGTCCAATGACAGAGTAAATCTCCAGGGCTACATTCCCTGCTCTTGGTCACAAAATGTATGTCTATTAAATGTAACAGAATGAAACTTAGCCAATGAGTTTTAACTAATTTGATCTTAAGTAAACTAAGTCTATTGTTTTAGCTTTAGGCTGTTTCCTAGAAAATACCAAATACTTATTTGGAAGAAATTTCAAAAGGCATTTTCTTTTTCTCCTGAACACCAAGTGGTTTGACTTGACAGGGGCTATGAAAAAGATTTAGTGGAATCACCAAGACTTACTTGAAATTTTCCTAGGAACATTTTTATACTCAATCTGCACAGCAATATTATTTTTTAAGTAGAGATGGAGATTTTTGTCCTAGGTATATTAGAAAGAAATATGAAAACACTACAGAACTTTCCAATTGCTTTGTGCACAGGACAGAGAATGAAAGAATTAATCAAATGGTTCACTAGTAAGAAGCCATGGGGGAGCTATTTCAAGGTAAGAATGATAGAATGCAGGCAGTGTGGAGGGGGGAAATGGGAAATGGAACAGGAGGGATTAAGTGGGTTAGGGTGGGGAGGTAGGGTAGATGAGGGTCTGTGGAGAAGAGAAACCAACAATAAAGACCTATGTAAATACCTCATGGAATTCTACTAGTGTGTATCCTTCCTAAAATACTTACATGCAGATGGAGTTTAAATGGTGTTACCCTATGGCAGTACAATGCCTCTCCAGATGCTATAGGTTGTCAAATAAAAAACCTAAAGTTAGGTATTGATTATGTACTTTTGAGTTGCTGGTCAGTGGAATCCCATAGACAAAACTGCTCAAACATTACACGATGTGGGTATTGGTCTAGATTATCCTCCAGCATTTGACTGTAAGATTCTGTCTCTAAAGGCACCACATACTTGAGGTATAGGACATGGAGAAATCAAAATTATACTGATTTAGAAGCTTTGCCCCTCCTGGTTAGCTTTCACAATGCTATAAGATTCTATTTATACCACCAGGAACCAAAAAGCATTTAACAATCTTTCCCAGACATGAACCCTGAGAACTACAATACTGTCTTTCCACACAAGATATACCCACTGGTTCAGCTGTAATATGAATATTATGGGAGTAACCAACTACTTTCTAATTGAATTTAAAATCTTCTCCATTAGAGGGAATTCATGCCTGATACGATTAACTGGTTAGGTCAGCCACCCTCAGGAGGAACTCAGATCTATTTTCTTTCTATTAAATAGACTTCTAAACTGCCTCCTAAATTTTTCTCTTATACCCTTATATTAGCACATCTCTCATCCTCATCAGAGAGGCTCTTTTTGCGGTAGTACATGATGATTAATACAAAGACCTAGAACTGGTCAGCTTGCAGAGAATAAGAGAGCATGGAGTTTTTAGCTATAGATTATGTATCTATAAAGCACCTCTTCTCCCAAGACTTAGAAATCATCAAGGAAGAGAGAACAGAAACATTTAAGAGCCAGAGTTCTTAATGGGTGACTGAATTTTAAGGCTATTTGCTGCATGTGAAAGAGCACTTGTACCCATCAACTCACAGCCACTGTGACTGAATGTATAAGGCCTGAAGAAGATCAAGCCACCCAGAATCCTGGCATGAATAGGAAAGATGCTTATGGAATCCAATCCCTGGTTTAGGTGCTATTAGAAACTGATGATTGCCAGAGGAGGGAAAGTAAGTTTTCTACAAGGAAGTAGCCCTAGAAAGGCTACCTATGCTCAAGCAGATAGTCCTTACTATAAGATAATGCCCTTGTACACTGGTTAAATAAAATGCTGATTGTCCAGTAGCCAGGCAGGAAGTATAGGCAAAGAGAGCAGACAAAGAGAATTCTGGGAAGAGGAAGGAGAGAGTTAGGAGTCACCAGCCAGACACAGAGGAAGATGACAAGGCAGAACTGAGAAAAGGTACCAAGCCACGTGGCTAAACATAGATAAAAATTATGGGTTAATTTAAGTGTAAGAGCTAGTTATAAATAAGCCTGAGCTAATGGCTGAGCAGTTATAATTAATATAAACTTCTGGGTGATTATTTTGTAAGCATGTCATAGGACTGTGGGGGTTGGCAGGACCGGAGAAACCATGCAACTACAAGTCCTATAACCTGTTCACATACAGTCATGACTAAATGGACCCAGGAGGTTAAAATACAACATCAAAGATCACATGAAGTTAGGATGGAAAAGTTTTAGGGATATAGGGGGCAGGCTGGATGGGAGAGAATGCGGTAGATTTGTTTAAAAAAATGTATATATATATATATATATATATGCATGTATGAAAATTTCAATTAAAAATGTAGCAAAATAAAACTACCTGCCTAGTAAAGTAGCATAGATGACCCTTAGAATGAGCTGTTCAGCAAGAATTTATACAAATTCTGTGTCAATACCTTAAAGAGGCTACAGAAAACAACAGTGATTATTCTTTCTACATGATACATTTTCTTGGACTGGAAGCAGTAAAATTAACTTTGATTAAGTTTGAAGTTGACATCACTTAGAATCCATTTGTTTTGTAGGCAATTTTTACTTTTAAAAAATTTTTGAGAGGATACATGTATGTAGAAAATAAGAAAACTGATCTTTGATTTCTTCTTTTGGGTCTTAGAATTTTATATAACAAAATAACTCACATGATAAAGGGAGATGGTGTTATTTTTATACAGTCTGGTTTTGGAGACCAGAGATCATTTCTTAGTACATTGATATCTTAGTTGCTTCACATGTAAGATAAAAAGAAAGGAATGCATATTCCTCAGGCTTTTGTTCAGCTTGAAAAATCAAATATTTCTTTGTGGCTGGAGATGATACACACAGAATCACAGTGCAGTGAGTCAGCTCAGTGATCTCGGCTCCACTTTGTAAGCTGCTTAACTGTCAAATTCTGGTGATCTTTCTGCTCACAGTCTGAGTTCCCACCTATTTTAGTTACTTTTTACCACTGTAATAAAACATCATCCTTATAAGGAACTTATGGAAGCAATATTTCAGTTTGGCTTACAATTCCAAAGAGAGAGTCGATTATGGTGCGGCAAGGCATGGCAGCAGGTGGCCAGAGCAGAAAGCTGAGTGATTACATCTTCAATCACACACAGGAAGCATAGAGAGCAGATCAGAAATGGGGCAAGGCTATAAACCCTGAGAGTCAGCTACAGTGAAGTACTTTCTCCATCAAGTCCACATCTCCCAAAGTTTCCATAGTTTCCCAAAGAGTGCCACCAATTGAGGATCAAGTGTTCAAATACATGAACCCATGGGGAAATGTCTTATTCAAACCACCACACTGTTACATTTCTAACACTTTCTTAGATGCATGACTTTAGAAAAGTGATCTAACTTGTTTATCATGTTACCTGCCCTCATAAAATGATAATAATTATAGAACCCAAAGTCCTATAAACTGTGACTAAGTAGAACCCTCTCATAATATTATTAGGAAGGATAATGAGTTGATACAGGATGTAAAGTGGTTTTAAGGGTGTTTTCTAGGACTGAAGGTGCTGATCAGTGACAAGGGTCTGAATTTGATCATCTAAACCACATGAGGACTAAAAACTGTTTCATATATGCATATTTCTTTAAACATTTCTACTTATGAAAACCCCTGTGCTTTGTGCTGTGCTTGGTATTTAATCTAGGATGACATGCACTCTGGGCAAGTGTTCTACCAATTATCTACCTCCTAGCTTAATCCTTTTCTTGGCTACTTAATTGTGTGACAGATTGAAAAATGACAAAATAAAAATACAAGTTTTAGGGGTTTTATTATTTGTGGGGATTAGTGTTTTATTTGTTTTATTTCTATTGGACTGATACTGAATCTTCCTCCTCCTCCTTTTCCTCCCCCTCCTCTTCTTTTTTGCTTAATAAAAATCCAGGTCAATACTAGATAGGCAATGACTGATGAGTGAAAAAGTATGATTAACATCCATGTCTTTTTGATATTGGAGCCTACTGAAGACTGGCAAGGACTCCATACTATGAAGCATGAAATTTGCATCTTTATAAACTTACATAGTAAAATGTATAGATGAATTTCTAAATGGTCTTATTAAAAAAAACCCAAAAAACATGGAGCCAAATATAGGGGTAAAAGCCTTAGAGAAATCAGGGAAATAGGGAAAGCTACCAGCCAACCTTACCTCATCAACTCTGCAGCTTTCGAAAAGAGTGACTTCCTGTCTACCCAGGCTTCTATGCCTTGCTGTTATGCCATCTGGTTTGCTCTCTGTCTAACTACATCACTTCCTCTTCCTGGCCAGCTCTGTCACTTCCTGTCTGTACAGGCCTCCAGGACTCTATGGTTGGTACTGAGATAAAAGGCATGTGTCACCATGCTTGGCTCTGTTCCCTAGTATGGCCTTGAACATACAAAGATCCTGCCTGCTAAGTTATAGGATTAAGACATGAGTGGTAGCAATGAAGGGCAAGGGGCGAGGGAAAGAGAGCGGGAGATCCTAACTGGATCAAGAAAAGAGAGGGAGAACAAGGAATAGGAGACCATGGTAAATGAAGACCACATGAGAAAAGGAAGAAACAAAGAGCTAAAGAGGCCCACAGAAATCCACAAAGATACCCCCACAAAAGACTGCTGGCAATGGCCGAGAGACAGCCGGGACTGACCCTACTCTGGTGATGGAATGGCCAAACACCCTAATAGTTGTGCCATAAACCCCATCCAAGGACTGAGGAATCTGGATGCAGACATCCATGGCTAGGCCCCGGGTAGAGCGCTGGGAGTCTAATTAGTGAGAAAGAGGAGGGTTTATATGAGCGAGAATTGTTGAAACCAAGGTTGGATAAAGCACAGGAACAATAACCAAATGAATGGAAACACATGAACTATGAACCAAATGCTGAGAGGCCCCCAACTGGATCAGGCCCTCTGAATAGGTGAGACAGTTGATTGGCTTGATCTGTTTGGGAGGCATCTAGGCAGTGGTACCAGGTCCTGGGCTTGTTGCATGAGTTAGCTGTTTGAAACCTGGAACTTATGCAGGGACGCTTGGCTCAATCTGGGAGGAGAGGACTGGACCTGCTTGGACTGAATCTATCAGGTTGATCCCAGTCCTCGGGGGAGACCTTGATCTGGAGGAGGTGGGAATGGGAGGTGTGCTGGGGGGAAGAGGAGGGGGGCAGGAAGGGAGAGAACAAGGGAATCTGTGGCTATTATGTAGAACTGAATAGTATTGTAAAATTAATAATAATAATAATAATAATAGTAATAATAATAATAATAAATAATAAAATGTTTTAAAAACTTAGACTTTCTGGACAGTGAGAGCCATCTGTTCCTGGCAGCACCAATTTACTTCAAAGAGAAAAATAGGCGTCAAAGACACTCCATATGGAGTTTATCTTCTTCTTGGCAAAAATAGCCATTTGGGCAAGAAAATGTTCTTTCCTGGACTGCTTGACAAAATGTTGTGTCGACTGGACATGCAGGACCCATAGGAAGGTGACCATTGAACTTTGGAAGATGAGATGGTCCTTCAGAACAGACAGACATTCTACAGACACAGAGAGAAGCGATTGAGAGACTCTAGGCCTGTAGGCTGAAGAATGGATGCCCCAACATTACAGAGGAACTTTGGGTGACTGTCCAGGCAGCCAGCTGTCTCTGTCATTCTAGATTTTTGGGAGTTGCTTACAATGCTCTTTCTGTTTACTGAGATAATACTGTATACTTCTGAGGTCTTTGCTGTAGTTGAAGACTAGATAGTTATAATTATGGTTTTCCTTGGTTATGATAAGAGATAAGGTAGACATGAAACCTTAGACTCACAAACATAGGATAGATAGGATATCTTTGTTAATTTTGCCAAATACAAATAGACTAGATATTGTAGCTATAATTCTTGCTTGATAACTGTTTTGTTATATGTAATTTTACTCTGTTAAAGTTAAAACCTTCCTTTTGAATAGAAAGAAAAGGAAAAATGAAGGAAAAAAAAAAGATCCTGCCTGCTAAGTGATAGGATTAAGGATGTGTGATACCACTGCCTGATTTATTTGTTTACTGAAAATGGTTATTTTCTCTGATCTCTAGGCAAACTTTATTTATTAAAGCACAAATAAAATATTAACACATTTCAGCACAAATAAAATATTACCACAAGCATGTTCTTTAGTTTTCTCCTTTGATTGAAAAATTCTCATAGAATGTTCAAAAACCATCCATCTCCAATGTTTCAGTCCTTATGTTTCAGAAATTGTTACTTTTCTTTTGAAATTTGCAGTCTTAATGTAGAATGTTCTGTAATTGCTGGGAAGGGCTTCTGAGTACCATTCAGTGTAAATTTTGCAACAGTATATTACCACAATGAAACCAGAGTGAGCTGGAGTTCTATAAACAGAACATATTAATATGAGTAACATGAATTGGTGGGCAATACCAGCCATCATTTTTACCTGATTAGTAAGTCAAGATCTTGAAATACCACAGGATAAACCATGGAGGATCATGAGAGGGAAAGATATTCACACCCATTTTTTCTTGCTGCTAAGTTATGGTTACTTTGACAATACTCACTCCATTACTACTAAGAAACATTATCCATGTGATTTTAAAAGCTTTATCTCTAAAATAAAGTTTTCCTGGCATCTTCTAATGGTTCTCTGGTGGTTGGATTTCACAAACACATGGATAAATACTCAATGCTTATAGTAATTGTCCAAAGTATCTGACTAGACATATTAATAGTCTTTTCCATCATTCTTTATGGTGGCCCTGGAAGTTCAGTTTTATTATTTGATTCTTCAATATTTAATTTTGCACAAGTAGCAAAATATATTATTTGGGTGGATATGAATCCATGTCCACACATGCTTTATTAAAGATGCATGTTTCCTAAAAAAATGCTCTGATTAATCTTAACAAAATTAGAGAAAAATTGGAGTAAAATACAAAAATAATACAATTCAGCTGAATTCAGAATACATTGCCTGTCACTCAGAAAACTGATTGTAACCATATCCTTAATTACTTAGTGCCATGTGTTCAGCATTGATTATGCAAAGTAGCATTTATATTTGTCTTTACTTTTACATCTAAATACATGCAACAAAATAGATTTAAAAAATTAATAATAGAACAAATTGAATGTAGGAAATGTGACAAAATTTCTTTAAAAATTTTAAATATCTGCAAACAGATATTTAAACAGGTAAATAAAAAACATACTTTAAATTTTGTTTTAGAGGAAATAGCAATTGCCCATTCAGACTATTATTTATACTAAAATTTAAAATGTAACACAAGCAACATATTATTAATTCTGCTATTATGGTTGAAGAAATAAATGCTGGTGTTAATATTGGAGGACCAGCTTCTGTTCTCAGAGCCTGTAGTTTCAATCTCTACAATATTGATCATTTCAAATAAACTATATAGTAGGCACAGACTACAGACAATACAAAAGCTATTTGTCTGATAGATAATTGAACAGGAACTGAGATTGTTGGTGAAGATTGTGCCCATCAATAGTTCTCAATGATGTATGTACAATATTTTCCTCTCAGTAGGAATTTGACTCAACAAATGTATCACTGAAAATTTACACTAGATGCATATTAAGTGCCTTGTGATCACTGTTTTATTAAACTTTTCCAGTCACTCTGTTAGGTGCTTACAGATGCTCAGGAAATCTGCAGAGTGTTGATGATAGTTTGAGTTTCGAAAGTCTCCTGTCCTTAACCAAAAAGCTACACTGCCAATGATTGTTTCATATCAAATGTGATACTTGAGAATAGTGTCGTACTCTGGGGTTGAGTGTAGACATTAACACAGATGATAAAAAACATAAATATTTAAAATTTTCTAGGAGAGGAAATTGTTCAAGGTATTCCTTAGCACTCATGTACATGAGTAAATTTTAGAACAAAGAACTGAATATTTATAAATGACCACAAATAAACCTCATATAAATTATTAAAATAATTATATGCTTATACACAAAACAATAAATGAAACCATTCATGACATCTGTATTCCCTCATACTTAGCAGACTGAGGCAAGAGAATTTCTTAGACCCATGAATTCAAAGCCAGCTTCCACAAAATTCAAAGTCTGAATTGTTAAGGTGGCATACACAGGAACATAACAGCTAACAGTAAAATACACACTAAAGGTTATGCTAAAGTTAAATTCATTGTAGAGTATTCTTGGTTACAGTGACACTGAAAATATTAAAGTTAGAATTAGTAAGTTTACACTACTTTTGATGATTTTCAAGAATATGCAAGAAGTCCAGGAGTCCCATTTGCTCTCAAGAACATGTCAAAGTGCAGCTGATGTTGAGGAATAAATATCTGCTGTGATGTGAATACTTTGCACTCATCAAGATTTGATGTATCATATACACACTGAAATGTATTGGCTTCTGATAACTTCTACTCAGACAATTGGTACCTGGGCAGGAAATATAGGACATTCTTTTGGTCTGAGCTGGTTGATTTATATCTTCTGGACTTATTGGTAAGTTTTAAACTAATTGGCAGCCACATGGGGGCTAGATGATAAAGAATAGCCTCACTCAAACCTGGCACTCATTCAGTGAGGTATCAGACTCCTTAGATCCTTCTTTGTTTCAGTTGTCACCTGACTAGCATGACTTTTTTACATGTGTCTGTGGCAGAGGTAGCACATCCTTCTTTATGTATGTTTTGCAAGTCATTTGCTAATGTCTCCGTCTATTCCCACTAAAATAAACAATCAAAATACTATAAAGGACTTATTGAGTTATTTTTCATATAATTGAAATTAAAGTGTCAAAAATCAATCTAGACTTTAACATTCACTTTTGGTGTTGGAAATGGTCTTCAATGGCCCTTGGAAATGTCCCTTGGCACTGAAATTGGGCTGGCATTGTTCTTCAGAGTATTTAGCTATTTCCCTCCTATTCTTATTAACCTATATTTGCTAACAAATACATATTTATTTTGTCATTCATGAGATATAATTTCAATTCAATTTATGGAAGATTTGTGCCTTTTGGTAGGTTGTCATACAGAATATTGTCTTAAGGGTATTTTTGACGATTAAAAGAGATCATAATATCCAAGTAATTGGGTCAGCCTTAGCACAAGGCAGATCCTTGAGCTTTCTTTCAAGTCTTTTATGCTCATATTTGTTCAGTAGCAATTTGGTGCCTCTCCTTTCCAATTTTAAGAGTGATGATGAACATCTAGAAAGACATCAGAAAGGGAAGAGAATGTGCTTCCTGTGGACTGTGCAGAGCTGAGGATTCCTGTGTGTTTCTAATAAAAGAGGCCCCCAGGCTTATGGTATCTACCCTTCTGCTCACCCAGCCTGGTTTCTTATGCGAACAGAATTCACTCTTCTCTTGCTGTGAGCACTGTAGCTGATTTTGTCAAAATGTGACACACTCCAACTCATTTCCAACAATTTATTCAGGCCAATCAGAGATCTGTTCAATGTCTGGTGAACTGCTGTTGTTAAAAATGCAAAGCTTGCCAGGGCTGCTTGGAAAGGTTGGCTCTCAGCTTGATTTCTATTGACAGAAGGCAGCCCAGACAAAGGCATAAATAAAACGTTACAGTGATTGAAGAAAAACTCAGGGCTTCCAGTTAGACCTCATTATTCTGAGCAGTCTGACTGCGAAAGGGCAGTAGAAAAGACAGAAGTGCCTTCCTGCTGCACGTCACCCCAATGCAGCAATCCTGGGAGCTTTCTACAAAATCAGATTGGACAGCAGACCTGCCACAGCAAGGAGAAAGTTTCAACTCAATGTCATGCCACAATTCATGGCACAAAACTCCTATGGAATAGGATGTACAGGATCCCATCATCAGTTTCAATTTATGCAGTTTCCTCCCTTGCCTTCTGTAGGGTAAAACGGCCAGTCAAAGAAACACGGCCCTGAACCCAGAGCCGGTGAAAGAAACACACTTTGGCCCTGAAATCAGAGCCAAACATACCCTGAAACCAGAGCCAAAGAAACACATTTTGGCTCTAAACCTAGAGCCAAAGAAAAACACTAAGCCCTGACCAACTCAGCACAAAACCATCAATCCCTGATCATGAAACTAGCCAATCTCTGAGCATGAAATCCAGCCAATCGCTGAGTTTGTCCAAGCTCAGGGATTGAAATCTGACCAATTATCATCCTGGAAATCTTTACCCTTGAAAACTCCACCCCTAAGAAGCCATATATAAGCTCTATGCCTCTTCAGTTTGCTGCTGCCTTTTTCCACCCTGGTGGAGGCAGCCACCCTCCTGTATTCTTTCCTCCCAATAAATCTCTTGAATGAGGTTTGGGTGCGACCTTCTTTCACCAGAATGTAGCAGAGTAGAGAAATAACATCTTTTGCCAGAGTCAGAGCCAGAACGGAGCAGAGCAGGACTGTAACAACTTTGCTGGAGAAAGAGACTCTCCCCTGCTGGAGCTGAGTTGTTACACTGGGGAAACCTTTCCCTGGAGCAGGCCTGTAAGCTACAATGCTTAAGGTGACTTGGTGGTACTCCTTTGGCTCCCGATTGCCAGGACACCTTTCCATCTGAGTTAGCATTCAGACCCACATCTTGGATTAATCTGCGATTAAGCAGATAATACCCTGGCCCTCCCAGCATCCTGACATCATCCTACATTTCCATTACCTTAAAAAAGGACTCCTCCCCCTTCACTCTTTCTCTCTTCCCCATCTTGTGACAAGGTAGCATGCACCTCCCCCCTATCTCCCTTCTCCTTCCCCCTCTCTCTTCCCCCACCAAATAGAATTCTCCACTGAGATCTGTCTACATAGTAGTGTCTCTGTCTCTCACCCACCATGGGGCACCTTGGTTCTACCTGCCAAAGCCTCTCTTGCTGTATCACAACACCTTCAATGTTATGCTTTTAAAGAAATAAGAACTTTGAAATGAAATCATCTCTAGGATTTCTTTCAAGTCTAGAATAATTAAGTCTAATTGTACTTTCTACATGAATAGAAGTAGACTGCCATCCTGGAGAACTCAGGCATCTGTTTCTTGAGGAAGCAGAAAAGGGAAGATGCTAGGAAAAAGGTTGTTCATGCCTGCCCTAGTTGTATTGACAAAGATGATGGCAAAAGAGCAGACAGGCCCTTCATTGGGATATCTTGGAAAACAGGAGGGTGGAGGGTCCCAGCTGCTGTACAGACCATGTATCCTGAATAGGTGCCCATCTGAGCATGGAGAGATGGTACCAGCATGGATGTCCCAGGAGCTTGGCAGCCGAAGGGGTGGTGAGAATCATGGTAGATGTCGGATTCTGGAGACTTAGGAGCTAGCTGTTTGAGTAATACTCCATCCCCTGGGGAGAGTGGGGCAGGCTCAGGGGCAGCTTGGTATTGAGGCAGGGAAATAGCTGTCAGCATGAGACTGGAGAAGGGGCCTCAGAAGGGAGGGGTAGGGAAAATACTTGGCCAGGGGAGGAGTTTGGGCTGGGAGGTGGTGATTAGGAGGCAGGGCTATTAACTGGATGCTTCTCCACTTACACCTCCTGCTGAGTGTGATCCAGGTGACTCCTGACTCCCCCTAACCCACATTGTCCAATGCACGCAGGAAGCAGCCACACATGAACCAGCATCCATATACCCAAATAGTCTGAGATGCTCTGGTGGAAACTCTGCTTCAGCACCCCCTGGCATCCATATACACAAAGAGTCTGGAATGTTCTGATAGAAGCTCCACCTCAATCCCCCTCCTCATCTCTCTCTCCCTAACCCTGCCTCATCTCAGAAGGCCTGCCAAACACAGCTCCTCCCTGAGAGATGCTCAAGATCACTCCCACAGGGTATTTAAGCTGACTCCCCAGAAAACAGACACATGATTTTTCAGTCTCTCTTCCCCATCTTCTCTGGGGACAGGGGGAGGAGTAAATCATCTGAGAGTGCTTTACACATTAAATCTGGGCTTTTTCTAAAAAAAAAAAAAAAAAAAAAAAAAAAAAAAAAAAAAAAAAAAAAAAAAAATAGAGGTGGAAAAACTCAAAAGGAGAAGAAGATTAATAGGTTCATATCAAGGGATGGAATGTTAGTAGTAGTCATTATCAAATTCAATCTCCAAATCAACTAAGAATAACAACAATTTGGAATTTTTCTTTTCAAACCATACAGACGGAAAGATGCAAAGCAGAAATGTGACAAATGTGACCCTTTTCCTACTTGAGCTCAAAAGCTGAGCTCATTACCTCTGACTGAACCAACTCTAGGTACAGTTACCTGTAGTGATAACAGGCAGGAATCAAGTAGAAACCTTACTGTTCTTCAGTGTTTTAGAAGCTATTTGATCCAGTTAAACAAGAAGAGGAAGAGACGAAAAGGTTGCTAATGTTCAGGGATCATGGAAGTAACATGGGAAAGGCCAGAGGTTGAAGGATTAGAAAAGAAGGCAGGATGGAAAAGTAAGTGATGGAAATGGGAAACACGCAGATATAATTCTAGCCTATGCCAGTTTCCTTTTTTATAGAGTGAGATATAATGAAGTTTATTTTTAAGAGTTTTATGTAAGTCTAATGTGTAAAATTTTTATAAATGTCAAACTATTATCACAGTCAATATAAAATACATTTAACCACTGCCAAAGTTATTGAACAATAACTTGGCTGTGTAGGCGAGTATCTGCTCCTGACCTATACTTAGTAAGTGTATGTGTTTTCACAACAACTCAATAACTTCTTGCTTGTGTCCTTCCACTTTAAAGTTAGTATTAGTAAATTATCAAAATACAGCTTCAATTTGAAATCACATTTGATTAAGCTCTTTTATATCTTCCATATTTACACATAAATTTTAGAATCACATGTAAATTTTATAATGAAAACATGACTAGAATTCTGAGTTTGCTTTGAGCCTAGATCAATTCGAGGTGAAGTAAAACAACAATACTGAGTCTTTAAATTCAGATATATGACCCAGAGTTCCTGTAGCAAGACTTTATGAATTTCAGTGCAATTTATAAATATTTTCATCATATTTGTGAATAATCTATCCATATTTTGCTATAAGTGATGTTTTAATTATCAGCTTCTGATGAATTGATTCAAGTACAGTGAACGTTTAATACTGCTCATATATCTGGAAAGCTTATGAGCATTTTAGATCTCTTAGATTGTGCATATAATACTTGATTTTCCATGGTAATGTCATATGTAAGTGAAAACAATACTTGCTTCCTAATTTTCAGTTTGCATGCCACTCATTTATAATTTATTATAGTGATGATAACTAATAGTAAACCATTTATGAAATGTTTTGAAGGAAGGTGTCTTGTTCTTTCCTTGTGGGAAAGCATTCATGTTTTCTCCATCATGACATCAGCTATTAGGTCTTGAAATTGACATTTGAGGTAACCACTCTATTTTGACTATAAATTTCTAGTTAGGTAGGAGTTTTACTAGGAGTAAATGCAAATACTGAATTTTGTCAAATGGTTGTTTTCTGGATCTACACTAACTACCTACTTTCCTCCTGAACATTAATATTATAAATCACATTATTTGATTTTCAATTGTTAAAGTATCCCAGAACTCCTGAGAATCTCCATTTTGTTATCCTTGTTATGATTTTTTTTGTCATATCCAGTTGGAGTTAATTTACTGAGATTTTGTACAGAATATAAGTTTTCTTCTTATATAATGTACTGGTGTTAATGAAATCATGTGGTGGTGAATTTGGATATCTTAGACAAGATTTTGTTTCTTTCCAATCTTGTCCAAAAATTTATATACATTTGCAATAATTCATTAGAGAAAACTTCTGGGCCTGTAACTGTCTTCAGATATTTTTTATTATAAGTTTGATTCGATTCAATATTGCATCTTTCAAGGAATTTATACATATTACAAATTATTTAAATTATTTAATACTTTGTACTTGTATGTATAGAGTGATTTTTCCATTCTTTCTTGATCTTAATAATTTATATTACCTCTACTTTTAATGTTGTTTATATAGCTAAGTTTAAACAAAACCTATCTCTCAGAAAGGAAAACCTGATTTAACTAATACACATTAACTGGAATTAATTTGATTTCATTATATTCAAATATAGTTTTTAATAGTATGACCTATTATAAGTTTAATGAGAATTATTTTTTGAAAATTTTAATTATATATATTTTCTTTTAAAAAATCGTTTACTATAAAAACTTAGAGGTAAATAAAAATACCACACACCAAAATTTGTATAGAATCAAAGTCTATGCAATTTAATGAACAAATAGACGGTTCGAACTGGAATTTGAAATAGAAGCTCTGAAACATCACATTAAATTTTATGCTTTCAATATGAAACATAGTTTATTCACTTATCTATGATCCAAAAAAATCCATGACAGAATTAGAGTTAGAAAAACAATGTAGACTTATCTCCCCATTCATAACTTGTATTCAGTCATCTTTACTTGTTCCTTTTTCTTCATGTATACCGTTTCTACATGTATATTTCTTTACGTGTCTTACAAGATGGTTTATTTCTTTATTGAGCTGTGAAGTATTTCATCACACACACACACACACACACACACACACACAAGATAGATGTTGCTATATGTTTGATAATGGTTAATATCCTATTTGCCTTTTATCAGAAAGAATGAACTCTTGGGAGATTATATTCATTCTATTGTTCTGAAATTCTATTAATATCAGTTATGCCAAGTTTATTGAAAATGTTCTATTTTTAACATCCTTACTGAAGTTTATGTTTTTAGAGGAAAGAATATATAAATGCCTCTCTATAAGCGTGGATTTTTCTGTACTGCTTTACAATTCGTTTAGTTATTCATCCACTTTGCAACTTAGAGGATAGGGAAATTCAAGTTGAGTATATTGATATATTTATTACCTTAATAATCACTAAAGTAACTCTTATTGAGGGTTTGTAATGGAAAATGTAGCTTATCAAAGACATTGAAATTGGATTTATACTGCCTTGCATAAAATATTTCAATAATATTCTTTAGATTTTCAAATCTTGTCCTTTGTTATAGTGATATCTCTTTCATGTGGTAAAAATTCATACTACCTTTTTGCATCTCACTTAATCATTAAACATTTATTAATAAATAAATATTATTTGCTGACCTATGCAGGTGCTATTAGCAGTATACATAGGAATTTATTTGGTTTCATATTTCCCAATGGTATCATTATCTTTCTTCCCAAAGAGCTGGTTCTGATATTTTTTAATCACTGAATCTACAGTAAGTGATAACTTATTTTTATTTTCACATTTCCAAAAATAACTTTATTAAGTCTTCATTTTGAAACCTTAGTGTTGGTGAGTATATAATTCTAGAATCACTACTTGCATTTTTTATTTTCTCCCTTTCCATGGTACTTTATAAATGTGCTCTTCCACAATGCTTGTGGCAAAAACATGTCACCCATATATATATTTTTTTGCACTTGATTCACTCTCTCATTTTTCTGTCTGCTTCGATAATTTTTTTATTGACTCAGAAAAAATTATTCATGTTGTAACCGGTGCTAATTTTTCTTTTCCTGTTTTAAAATTATACTTGTTTATTTACTCTGTGTGTGTGTGTGTGTGTGTGTGTGTAAGTTCCCTAGCACATATGTGGAGGTTCTAGACAACTTCCAGGAGTGCCCTGCTGGCACAGGAGTAAGTTTTCTACTTCTGGTATATGGATCTGGCGACAAAACTCATGCTATTGTGCATGGTCACAGATGTCCTTACCAGTGAACCCTCTGGCCAGCCTGTGATGATTTTTTCTTTATGTTTCTCAAGAAAAAAAAATTGCTTTTTCTCCAGATGACAACAGTTCTCACCCATTTGTTTCAGCACAGGACCCCAACTCCATCTCCAATGGATTTAGCACCCTCTTATGGCCTCCATGTACATGCACTTATGACAGAGAGAGACAGAGACAGAGAGACAGACAAAAAGATAGAGTCAGAGAAACAGAGAGAGGGAGTGAGAAAGAGAATAAAAACAAAATCCTTAAACTATTCTGTTTTATTTACTTGAATCTTTCATGCTTCATAACTTTTGTAACATGTATGATATAAATTTAAAACTCTTCGACAGCTCTTGTCTCCGAATTCCAAAAACTTCATCCATTCTGATTGATTTAATTACTTATGTAGAATTTTATTATCCTTTTTTCTTGCATGACTGGTTATTTTTTAATTGAATGTCAAACATTTGAATGTCACATAATATTACTTAGATTTGTTCTATAATGGAGTTTCATATTGTAAATAATCAGGCCCCGGTATAGAATCTGTGTAGAATAATGAAATTTTTATGGTTAGTTATTCCCTACCACTGAGCCTTGTTCCTTTTGTATTCTCCTCCTTTGCTCTGTGAATCTTAAATTTTCCCCTTTTGACTGGTGGGATTTGACACTATTCTTTGCTCTCTGTCAGACACCTTTCTTTATTCCTTGGATGATTATAGCCCTGCTTCTTGAATTTTTCACATATCCATGCATTATTCGGTGTTCAAGTGAAAGGTTTACCTTTCATAACACCCTCTTTTCTCTATGTCCAGCTTCCTTTTCTTCCATAACCTGGGTTGGAGTTGCTATTTCATTCTCATCTCCCCAGTTCAGGTGATCTGCTGGACTCTATGTTCTCCTCCATTATTGTGAAATTTGAGAATTATCTCAAAGCTTTGAAATGCACCACCTCATTTGTTCTTGGCTTTTCTGATTTGATATTTTCCATTATATATGCTTAGTGTCTTGAGTTTTTAAGAAGAGATCTAAATCTAGTCTTGTTGCTCCATCTGGATTGGAGGTAGAAATTTCTCCAAGTCATTTTTACAAATAGGAAGTGAAAAGAAATAGCAAGATCATTTTTAATTAGCTAATTTTTCTTTGATAATTCCATATATGTATATAATGCACATGATTATGAATTCTCCACTCCTTTTGATTTCCTCACACCCTCACACCCCTTTCTGTCCTGCAATCTCTTTCCCACATCTCATGGCTTTTTGTTTTGTTTTCTGATCTACCAAGTCTGAGTTTAATCAAATTCATCTGTACAACCATGATTTTTGACTTATCCATTAAAACATGGTGGGTTCACTGGTAGGCACACAATTGATGATAAAAACTCCCAGTCTCCTAGGATCTACTATTAGCCAAAAATCTCAATAGTAAGTGGTAGAGCACCATTAGTCACTTCTCAAACCGTAACAGTCTCATGAGGCCTAGTACCAGTGACTGCTGCTCCTGTGAGCCATCTCATCATTGAGATGGCTGGATCATGCCTAGGAGATGGCATTGTGCAACCCTTCTCACTATGTGCTGCTTTGATGTCTTTTGCCGCTCCCTCTTCCACAGTAATTTGTAAGTCCGAGAGGTAGTAGATTAAATGTTTTCTGTAGAACTGAGCAATCAGAGTCTTGGGCATCTTAGTTTGTTTGTTTTTATTATTTTTGTAGTGCTTTTTTAAAAAATATATTTTGGAGTGCTGTTGGACCTGTGTTATCATCTCTTTCTCTATGGGAGTCAAGGATAGGGTGCACTTTTCTGGGTCCCCATGAGTCCAGGTCTTTGGTGAGGAGGCTTGTGAGGGTTACTGAGGGGTGAGAGGGTAGAGCAAAGCCAAAAGGAGATGCTTTGTTATAGGGTCTCTTTTGGCCAGCTGTAGAAAGAAGGGTGCCTGATTCCAAAGATGGGCTTTACATAAATGTCTGGTTGCTATAATGTATAAAGAAAAATATCATTAATTATGCTTTCTGCTTCAGCTGATTAAAATGTTATTTGTAAATATATTCATGTTTTCTGATATTAATTAAATTTATAGCCATTTTAAAAGGCTGAACTATTCTTTTTACTTGCAAGTATTTGAAGGACAAGATGCTAGGAGTGGCTTGTGGCTCAGCACCGTGAAGGTGTGACTTTGGAGGTCATTTGTTACTTGTTAACCTGTTTTCCCCGAGCGACTGAGGCACACGACACCTTTAATCCCAGCACTCAGGAGGCAGAGCCAGGCAGATCTCTGTGAGTTCCAGGCCAGCATTGTCTGAAGAGCAAGCTCCAGGACTGGCACCAAAACCACACAGAGAAACCCTGTCTTGAAAAAACAAAACAAAACAACCACCAAAAACAAACAAACCGCCGGGCGTTGGTGGCGCACGCCTTTAATCCCAGCACTCGGGAGGCAGAGCCAGGCGGATCTCTGTGAGTTCGAGGCCAGCCTGGGCTACCAAGTGAGTTCTAGGAAAGGCGCAAAGCTTCGCAGAGAAACCCTGTCTCGAAAAACCAAAAAAAAAAAAAAAAAAAAAAAAAAAACAAACCCGTTTTCATCAGCAATGAAATATTGATGATATTAGCACCTCCTTTGCTCACCTTTCTGGGATGCCATAAAATAGTTTGAGGTAACAAGTAGAAGTAGCATCTTAATTGTGAACTAATATATCAATACAGAGAATATTAAAATTATGTCAAGCACACTTTGAAGAAATTGAAATTGAGAAGACTGGCACACTGTTTCATTCTCGGGCACAGTTTCTCCACATATCAACTCCATCCCAGAGAGAATCTCTTAACTCCAAAATGCATCACTTTCCTTTTGAGAAGCACCAATGAGCCATAGAGAGCGTCCTGGGCTCTAAATTATATAATGGTGCCTAAATCTCGGCTTTGCTCTTGTGTGCTTTTTAAGAACATCAGTACTACTCAATTTCCTTAGCTCTTTAAAACAAGAATAGTTTGATATTAAATTATGAATGTATACACTTTTGAAAAATTAATAATAACAGCTTTGTATGTCCATTTAAAGGAAGAAAATAAATATGATTAAATATGTGAATGACTGTGTATTCTAAGTGTTCAGTGATAGTAATTTTAAAACATTAAAACTACTCAATTTAAATACCTGTGCAGACAGTTTGCATACCAAGGATTATGTTCTTCTTTATACAGAGCTCAACAATCAGACACCAAATCTCAGTCAGTGTTTTACTCCTTCTGAACCCTAAAGATTCACATGCAGTCAGTCAACCAAATGTTATTGCACTTCCTCCAGGCTCCTGCCGTGCCTATTTCACCTACCTGCATGACACAATTCATCCTAATGTTTCTCCCTGAATTTTCTGCAGTAACCCACACGTAACATTTGGCCTTAATTAAGACACTATTCTTCCTTTCAGGATACATGTCTCCTACAAAATATTAAACTTCCCTTCTAAAAATAGCCAGAAGCCTATACTCTTTTCCCTACCAGCTTCCTTCTAGTAGTTCCTTCGGTGTGTTTCTTTTGATATACCTCCTCTCACATACTCCAGTGCACTGTTTTCTCTGATCATTCTGGGTGACCAAACAGAAACCTTGCTGTTGGTATATAAGCTACACCCTCCTGGAATTTGCTCACTATTATATGTGTTGAGTGTATTTTTATTAGCCTGATCAAATAATAGGTACTATTTAAATAAGGCTCATCACATATCAGTCATTGTTCTAAGAATAGTGCTTCATTTTATCTGTTCCTCACCATGCAGACAATGAATGAAGATGCCACCCTTGTAATTTTTTACACAAAGAAATATAGGGCACTAAAATAAATCTCCAACCATAATTTTTAGTAATAAAGACAATGTTTTATTCTTATTTAAGTCAGTTTGTTCTCAAGAATAAGGTCTCTTGGCCACGCTCCTGTCCTTTCACTTATGAGTTGATCTGTAATGAAAAAGTTACTTTTTGACTCAATTCTTTAATCCATAGAATAAAATCTTTAATAATACTCATCACTGATATATTTTAAAGCTTCAAAGTATATCTGTAAAACACCAATCAGTTGCAAGACATATAGTTAGAGGGAGTGTATTTCATTGATACTAATCATCATCATCACAATCATCCCCAATGACACTAATACCTGTTTATTTCTCCATACTTGAAAGCTTTATTTCTCCCCCTACCACCTCTCTGTATAACAGTGTGAACAGAGTGATTAATTTAAACATTAGGGGGCTGAAATTAGCCCTGACATCTTTGACCTTACCAATGTTCATCCAGATGTTGGATTTCATTCCCATAGTGGTGATTTACAAAAGATGACACATTTATGAATAGCCCTGAAGGAAGATGAGAAGCAAATGATGCTCCTTTAGAAATACAAAATGACTGTGCTAAGATTAATGTTCTTCCTTGAAATGTCAAAGTAATTAATAACAATTAGACACTTAATACAAAATGATGCCAACCACTTGGGAACAATAGATAAATGTGCTTGGTTATGTGGTTAGCTGTCCTTTAGAAGTGTAATTTTATTACAAAATGGATATGTATATATTTGTGTGTAATACATATGTATGTTTTCATGCATGTATATAATATATAAAACAAATATAACTACTAAAGTAATATAGCATTACTGAAAAGAACATTTGATCTGTAGAGGCTCAGAGCCCACAGAACCAATCCATCTCCAGATTTTGTTCTCTGTGGTCCCTTTGAGCAGTGAACACAAATAATTAGGAAAGATGAACATAGGATCCAGGCTGAGTTTTCATGCCAGGTCATTCTATCTCCTGGTGTTGGCAGTACTGGGAAACATCTTTGATTATGTCTTAAAGTTTGTAGATTGGTGAATGACATACAGGAAAAAGAAAACTTTGGAAATATGTCCAGGTGGATCAAATCAAGTTCAGAATATGGGAGTATAGATCAATTTGAGTTGTTGTTTACTACAAATTGTTCTTGTGTACTCTAATCGTAGGGACTCTAGAGATTATGGTTAGGGCTGATGCACTAGGAAGATGATATATGAATCTTACAATAAAGAACTAGTAAGTGACATTCCATAAATGTGCTGATGGTTGAAGTTCAGTATTATACAATGGCTACCATGAGCTATGGAAATAAGAAAAACTTTTCACTCTTATGCTTTTTGAAAAATATCTGTTCCAGCTGGGTGGTATTGGCACATGCCTTTAATTCCAGTACATAGGAGGCAGAGTGAGTTAGATCTCTGTGAGTCTGATGCCAGTCTCATCTACAAAATGAGTTCCAGGACTCTCTCTATATATATCTATATCTAACCTATATCTATATTTATATCTATCTATCTATCTATCTCTATATATACCTGTCTATCTATCTATCTATCTATCTATCTATCTATCTATCTATCTATCTATCTATCTATCTACCTATCAATCTTTTCCATGAAAGACTTTCCAAATACGTCAGGTACAATCATCTCAGTCTGAAAATATCTACCTTAAATCTTGTGACAGCTTCTGTGTATACCAGAAGAAACCATAATGCAATAATGAATGTTAAAAAAATACTACAAAGTTCAAGTAAACAAGTAGTCTTCTATAGACCAAGCTATACCACTCTTGGGCATATAAACCAAAGGATGCTCAGTTAATATCACAAGGATACCCACTCAACTATGTTCATAGCAGTTTTATGTGTAATAACCAGAACATGGAAACAGACTGGATGTCCCTCAACTGAGGAATGGATAAAGAAAATGTGGCACATCTACACAATGGAGTATTACTCAGCTGTTAAAAACAATGACATCATGAAAATTTCAGGCAACAGATGGAACTAAAAAAAAGTCATTCTGCCGGGCGGTGGTGGCGCATGCCTTTAATCCCAGCACTCGGGAGGCAGAGCCAGGCGGATCTCTGTGAGTTCGAGGCCAGCCTGGTCTACCAAATGAGTTCCAGGAAAGGCGCAAAGCTACACAGAGAAACCCTGTCTCGAAAAACAAAAACAAAAACAAAAACAAAAACAAAAACAAAAACAAAAAAGTCATTCTGAGTGAAGTAAGTCAGAACAAGAAAGACAAACATGGTATGTACTCACTCATAAGTGGATACTAGCTGTAAAATAAAAGATAACTACATTACAATCCACAGGCCCAGAGAGACTAATTAACAAGGAGGGCTTTAGCTGGGATACCGTATCTCCCTGGGAAGGAGAAATAGAAGAGATTTCGTGAGTGGACTGAAGGCAGGTCAGGATGGGGATATGAGCAATTATCAGGTTGGAGTAAGGTAGAGAGGGAGAGTACTGAAAGAGACAACTGGAAAGTGGATGCATTTCAGGGTCAGGTAAACACTTTGTACAAAGGAAGTCTCCCAGGAATCTACAAGAATGACCCCAGCTAAGATGGGTAGCAATAGCAGATAGAGCCTGAATTGGCCATCTCCTGTGACCATTGCTTCAAGTGAAGGACCAGTCTAGCCTAAAACCCATGCCAGGAGAGTAAGCCCACCCCTGATACTGTCTGAAGCACCAGGACCCACAGATTGGATGACTCAGAGTTCTAGGATACAACCAAACATGACTGGAGGGAAAATGTCAATGTAATGATGCCTAATTATATTCTGCTATACTCACAGATTGGTGCATAGCCCAATTGTCATCAAAGGGGCTTATTCCAGCAACTGATGCAAACAGATGCAGACCCACAGCCAAACAGTAGGTAGTGTTTGGGGAATCCTACAGAAGAGGGAGAGGAAAGATTGTAGGAACCAGAGCGGTCAAGGACACCACAAGAAAATCCAGAGAATCAACTAATTTGGGCTCCTAGGTGTTCACAGAGACTGAACCAACAACTAGGGAGCCTGCATGGGACTGACCTAGGTACTCTGTCTATATGTTACAGCTGTGTAGATTTGTCATCTTGTGGGACTCCTAACAGTGGGAGCAGGCGTTGTTTCTGACTCTTTTACTGGCTTTTGGGACCTTACTCCTCATCCTAGGTTGTCCTACCCAGCCTTTAATACATGGGCAAGTCCTTAGTCTTACTACAATTTAATGTGTCATATTTTGTTGATATCCATGGGGGATCTGCCCTTTCCTGAACAGGCACTGAAGAGGAGTGGACTGAGAAATGAGAACAGAGGGGGTGGGGAAACTGTGACCAGTATGTAAAATTAATTAGTCAAATAATTTAAAATGCTGCAAAGTTCAAGTAAACCACTGGTATTCTACTTTGGATATTTGCCATTCTCATTTCCCTGTTTAGTTTTTTTAGCATATCTTTCCGATATATGATATATGCATGGCATACACGCACATATGGAGAAAGAGAGAGAGAGAGAGAGAGAGAGAGAGAGAGAGAGAGAGAGAGAGAAAGAGAAAGAGAGATAGAGACAGAGAGAGACATAGACAGAGACAGACAGACAGATAGAGATGTTAAGCATCTAGAAAATCACCAATTCAGTTCCTTCACACATTGATTGCATCTTGGAGATTTTTTTTTATCCCTTTGTACACTTGTACACACAGATGTGTTTCTTTCTATGTAATACTTCAGATAGACTACTGATTATGTGACAAACTAGGCACACTGAGTAAATATGAAAAAAAAATATTTGAACTTTAAACTTTATTGAATTATGCAGATTTAACCATGTTAAAAGAAACAAAGAAGAAAGCTGGGGCTAGAGATAGGGCTCAGCAGTTAAGAAAAGTTACTATTCTTGCAGAGGACCCAGGTTCACTTCCCACCACCCACACGGCAGCCTTTAACTGTCTGTAATTCTAGTTATAAGGGATATAATGCCTCTTTTGACCTCTGTGGGCTTCCATAATCAGGTGGCATACCTTTGTACACTCAGACACATACACTTGCTACAAGTATATATAATATCCTTCTAAGGTAGATTTTATTTCTAGATAAAAACTGAATATTCTTTTTTTTTTTTTCTTTTTTGAGACAGGGTTTCTCTGTGTAGGTTTGCGCCTTTCCTGGAACTCACTTGGTAGCCCAGACTGGCCTCGAACTCACAGAGATCCGCCTGCCTCTGCCTCCCAAGTGCTGGGATTAAAGGCGTGCGCCACCACCGCCCGACAAAACTGAATATTCTTTAATTTTGTAATCGCAGACTAATAGTACTCAGTAAACAATAATTGTGCCACTACAAACCAGACAATCATATATCTTAAGAATACAAGAACACACAGAATGATGAAATACACATTAACAATGATAACCAATTTGTAAGCAAAAAAGATAACATGACTACCTTTTGCCATATGTTAGAGGAGAGGGAAAAGCTATTTCCTATTAGCATAGAGGAGCATGGACTAAATAAATCCCATTATTGAGTTGAAGTATAATGTGGCATCAGCTGGTTTTGAACTTACTGGTTTGTAGTAACACCCTTTAGAAAACACTTGTTCAAAAGAAAGCTCTGGGGCTAAATTATTCTAAGGGCTGTGTTTAGGGATTACCAACTCAAAGCACTCCCTCTAGAGTAAGCTAGAAAAAGCTCTACTGCCTTGCTCTACTTTTTGTATTGAGTTGCCATATATGACTCACATTTTATTTTGTTATCTACTGTATGATTCTATGTATAGGGTTTTGTAAGCAGAGTTGCAACAGTTACCAAATAAGATTATGTATTCAGTTTTGTAAATGATATTCAGGAGCTTCCCAGCTTTATCCGGTTTCCAGTTTCTGGAAAAAAAGAGATCAGTCAGCTCTATGTACACAAGAATTAAAGCCATCCATGACATAGTGCCCTACCCTGAAGATGTGTTGAGCTTAGGATGAGAAAATTGTCAGTAGTGATGGATCTGAATCTTGATTTAATTTGGATGCCAATATCAATAAAATAAATTGAGCAGTTGGCTTCAGTGAAAACATTCAGGGTGATACTTGAGAGGAAATTTGTTAATAGTCCTTGCTGTTTTCTGATTCTAAATTTTCAATTAGTTAACAATACATACGAGTTATGTGCTAAGAAATTTTAAATTACTCATAGTATTATTACTTTGTGATTTTTTTTAAAAGACTTATCTATTTATTATGTATACAGCATGTATGTCATGCAGGCCAGAAGAGGGCACCAGATCTCATTACAGATGATTGTGAGCCACCATGTGGTTGCTGGGAATTGAACTCAGGACCTCTGGAAGAGTAGTCAGTGCTCTTAACCTCTGAGCCATCTCTCCAGCCCTACTTTGTGATCTTTATCTGACAATTATAAGGGCAATAGAGTGCTATTTACATGCTACTTTTAGTTAACTTACTATTCTCAAGTGATGAAAATATTTTTCAGTATTGCTTTAAAACATCTAGTATTCATCTAGCATTAGTGAATTGCAATATTTTTCTAAGCTTATCCATCACTTTTTTCTTTCTTTGCTCAAATATTTACTAACATTACGGGTTTTCTTTGAGGTCTTATCTTGTTTTCTTTTATTATGAACAGATATTTAATTTTATCATATTTGTGAAAATATATGTGTACTTTTCTTCTGCTTTTCCCTGTTATTATTTTTCTTGAGACACAGAGTCTTAAAGGATTTTGGTAGTTTTTTTTTTATTAATTAATATTAGTTGTTTTTCTTTTCTTTAAAGGTTTCTTAAAGGTTCCCTCAAGATCATGTCAATACACACTTTTATTTTCTATTTTATAAAACTACTTAATTGTTACGTCCATTAGGAATTTACTATTTTATGTTATGATGCTATATTTTATGTTATGTATGGATCTGTGGTATTTATTAAGATAATGGTTAATCAACAGACAACATGGTTTACTATGCATTCACCATTTCATTTTTCCAGTAAATTTAAATCATACTTGGATGTTAGAATCTGTTAGGTATTTCAAGGGGAATCAAATAAGAGATGGTTCAATTATATAAGTAATCCTATGTCTTAATTTAACTTAAAGAACTTGGTTGAATTTTTAAAACTAAATTTATAAGACACTATTTTCTCAATGGATTGCCAAATATTTTCATATTCAGTATCTCCTTATACTGCTGCACTAAAATACCACTTTAAAAAATACTATTGGAAATCCTTATTGAAATTTAATAATGAAGTAATATAAAACAAATGTTGGAATACACACTCACTTTTGTTTAAGAATTAAATATATATTTGAAAGATTACACTGGGTCTGTGAGGTCCAAGATGTGCAAAATTTTGATTTATAAATCAGGAAAAAAATGATATTCTACCACCTATGTTTTCAGATAATTATGCCTGGGACACTATGGCATGACACGTCCATTAGGATTCTACCCTGGTGTGTTGCATATGAATGGCTTTTAGGAGAGAAGGTCCTTTGGCTATCTTCACTAAAAATCAACCACTGATGCTGGCAGTTCTTTCTGTATTCTAGTGGTTGAGAAGTACACGCATGACTTGTGAATCAGAGAATGAATCTATACAAGACCCCTTTTTTCTGAAAAAGATATTATTCATGTTTGCTCTGAATTGTGTCTGCACATACTTCTCAATGTTTTACAAATTAATGAGAGAAAGTTGTGTTCAAGCAATTTCTAGATGGATGATTAAGATCCAGAGAAACATCAGAATATTTCTAAGATGCAATGAACCCAGAGACTTTTTAACACCATATTGCTCACACTTTCTGAATGTCCACCTAAAGAAATCTTGCTTTTCCTAAAATAGCATTTATTTACCCTCTTAAGTCCGAAAACATTTACTTTAGCAGTTTGGCAATTCATAACCACCCATCATGATTGACACAGGTTGACACACATGATGCTGTCAGAATACACAAGAACAATAGTGAAAGAGTTAAAAAAAAACCATAAATCCATGATTCTTAATCACAATAAAAAAGTTACACATATCAGAACTTTTCATTGAATTGGAATGAAGATATGCACACATCACAATTTAAAGAGGCACAGCAAGAGCAGCTGAAAGCTCGTGTTATAAAGCTGATGATAAAGGAGCAAGGTGGTGCTGTGTCAGTTTCCATTAGCTGAAGGAAAGGGTAAGAGGGTCACTTTCATTTGTGCATGCACAAATTGCACTGGTTTACAGATCACTATCAGCTTGTTTTAAATAGCAGCTATAGCCTGTGTTGCTTAATTCTCGTTTCTTCCCTGTTCAGTTACAGTCACCTGCATTTGCCACAGATCAACAGACAAAAATAAAATACCTCATTCAGAACACACTTCTCTGCATGATTTAAAAAGGGAGTGCCCTGTGGCTCAAAGCAACCATCAGCCCAGCAAATTCCCATGATGGTTTTTCTGAAACTGCTTCCAGAAGGGACAGGAGGGCAGATATGAACAGTTGGGCTGCCAACCCAGATAGGTTTAGCATTATCTATAGTGATTGTGAGGAGGAAGAATCAGGGAAGATGGGGGTGGTGGGTGAAGGAAGGGTCAGGGTCTTCAAGGGTCTTCAGTTGCCTTTGCCTGCTTCTTCATCCTATTGGTTGCTTGTCCAGAGGTGAGGTTGTCTCGCAGCAGCTGCATTATGAGAGTGTTTAGTCCTTATAGGAATCCTCTTTTAATGTGTCCAGCTTAGCTATGGCACCATCAAAGTTTGTTTGGCTAAGAGTCAGGCCTACTCTGTTGCATTCTGGCTCTCATAGTAGGACAGAAAAATCGAGGGCCATGCCATGCCAAACAGGGTATGTTGGCTGCATGTGCTCTTTGTTGATTTTGAAGGCTTCCTTATACTAGTCCTCAAAAGCTTCAGCCACACTCTTTTTCTTCTCCCCAGAAGTTACCTCTGCCAAGTAGCAGTAGTAATTGCCCTTCATTTTTCAGGTAGTACACTTGGCTTTCATACAGGAAATCATTGTAGATCTTGTCGAGGAACTTGATGAGGAAGCAGAGTCAAGACAGCATTACAAACTGTCTCCAGCTCTTTCCAGTCTTCTGGTAAGCTTTAACTCTAACTTGTGTACATGTCTATGTGTCATGTTTTTTTTTTCTTTTTTTTTTCTTTTCTCATTGCTTCTAAGGACCTTGCAGGAAGATCGCCTGGCACTAACTTCATTATTGTAGACCACGGAGAGGAGATTTAGATCTTCATTAGATAGAGGTGCATTCAGCTCTGTCACCATCTTAATGGCAGAGGCCATGTGTTAGCTCTGCTAGCTCCACCAGGCACACTGCTGCAGCAGCTGCTCTTTGTCCCTCATGTCACCCTTGACGTGGCTTCATCTCAGCATTCCGTCCAGTGGCCTTCAACCATAGCATCATGAGGATATATGTCAGAACTTACTTGTCTAAAAATAATGGACATGAAAATCTCTTTTCCAATAATGAATATCAGACAGGACTATAAGTCTGACACAAACATGGATATTCCATGTGATTAAACGCCTCCATCAGCTAAATACTGTCAGAATGTAGAGGAAAGGGAAGAATGGGTGGGTCAGTGGAATGTGGTTGTCAGCTTATAGAGAAACCAGGACTATAGCAGCATCTACTAGATCCTCATCTCCATTCCTCACTCCCACATACAACCCTCTTGGTTTTTTTTATGCAGAACATTGATGGTGGCTTAATTTATATAGAGTTCTAATCCCAAAATACCTGGACTAGCCATGCCTTTGATACAATGACTGACAAGACATTCCTGTGGTTTATACTGATGCACTATTTATGTAAAATAATAGGAGTAGGTAGAATTATGAATGGATCTGCTTCTTCAGAATTATTACTTGCCACCCAAAAGACTGCTTTTTGCTTCAGTTTGGTAGGAACAAAATGATAAAAATCAGAAGTTGAGAGATGTGCTGGAATTATTGTCTGGCACCAGATGGTAGTAACTTCACAGGGAAAGCAACTGCATTTCTCTAGCTGTGACTGCATTTCTCAAGGCCACAGCTTCCAGAAGCACTGCTACCTTCCCCATCTATCTGTTCATATAGTTGGATACCACAGACTTTATACACAAGTGTCTGTTTATGTGTATACCAGTCCTTGTTAATTAATTTGCATGTCTTCATAAATAGTTCTGCATCGTTTCAGTTATTTCTGTTCATATAGTTGGATACCACAGACTTCATACACAAGTGTCTGTCTATGTGTGTAACAGTCCTTGATAATTACTTTGCATGTCTTCATAAAGAGTTCTGAATCTGACTAACTAGTCACTGACATTAAAAGCTCCCTAAAAACAAACAAGAAAACAAAAACATAAGAACTCATTAGAAAGACAGGTACAAAAAATAAAGAATTTAAAATAAAATACATATCTGGACATGCCAGGTTACACCTATAATCCCATTACCTGACTCACAGAGACAGAAAGATAGCAAGTTCCAAGATACTGTGGGCTACATAGTTGATTTTAGCCCAGCCTCAGCTACAGAGTAAGACTTTCCCTCAAAAGACTCAGGTGAAGAAACCTGAGAGCTATAGGATCATTTTGTTTATTTAAGTTAATAAATATTACTTATGACCAATTTAAAGTATAGGGTGTTTCTAAGAGGCATCTTTTCATTCATGTCTTAGAACTCATTAGTACATTCTTATATTACAAGAATTCATGATTCCCTTGGTCTTTTTGTTCCCTTTCAAAGTGCTGAGGCTTTAAATTTCTACTCAAGAGCCAGGAAGCAAGATGGGGCTATTAGATTTAGCATCATATATTTTCCCAAGCGGAATACACAGCACTTGTTTAATATGTATGCAGCCCGTTTTAGACTGTAATCTCTTTTCAGTTATTTATACCACTGACGGGCTTTAGATTCTCATTTCTGACACTATAATTTAATGGTGTGACACAAGCCTCAGATTTACAGCTTCACTCCTAGCCCTAGAGTCTCACTCAGATTCTCTCCAATGCAGTGATTTGGGGAAGTCTCAGAAGGGGATTTCCTCAAAGTTCTTTTTTTTTTTCCACAATGAATTTTTGAACATTCATTGTTGGTGCCCCCCCCCTTTGGAGAGATATCCTTAACCCATGTTTTTATGGTGCATTTTGTAGCCCTTGATTTTTCAAAATTGACTTTCCAGATATTTGTTGGATATTTAAGATGATCATATATAAAATATTTACTCTATGTGTGTCCTTTTTTTTTTTTGTAAAAATGGGCATAAATACCTCCTTCCTGAGGTTCTTGTTAGGAGTAGGTGGGTTTTTAACTTAACACATTGAAATCAATATAGTATGTACCAACTTGCAATATAACAGTAGTTACATGTTGTAAAGTTGGAGATCATGTTATGTAATTTCAGTGCCTTCTTGCAATCGATTTAGCAAGAATGGTTTTCTCTAAACTCATTCCACGTAGTAGTGTGCCTTTGACCCTCAATTTCTAGAAATATATTCCAGAGATTAAAAATGTAGACAGGACCCATGTCTGTATTAAGAGTGCTGTGTGCTGCCATATCATCGAAGAATTCAGCACAATCTAAATATTTCTAAAGACATCCATCTATCCATTAGTCTATCTACCCATTTATCCATCCAAACTGAACTTTAATGCTGGCATATAAATTACTGTTAATATATATCCTTGGTAAACATCGAGAAACTGATAGGGAAAGAGTGTGGCTATTTTGATACAAGTTAGAAAGAATAATGGTTGCTTATTGGAGCATGTGCTTTAAGTCTAGAAGAGAAAAAAAATGTGGTCTATTTACTTTGCCCAAAAAATTCACATAGAATTATATTTGACCTGAGACTTAAAGGTTGCACGGACACTTTAAAGGAGAGAAATAAAATGCTACATTCAGAGTCTTAAATGTAAGAAAGGACTTTATTGGTTTAGAAAATGAAGGCAAGCCAAGGATACTGAGTTTACGAGTATACCAGAAGATCAGTGCAGATGTGCAGAGACTGTATAATAGGTGGGTTTTAGGAGAATGTGTAAATGAGCTGGAATTTATCAGGAACTCATTTCTTTGTCAAGAGCTGATGGTCATCCAGGCCTGATGGTGTACATCTTTAATCTCAGCACTCAGAGGCAGAGGCAGGCAGACCTCTAAGTTTGAGTCCAGCCTGGTCTACATAGTGAGTCTCAGGATATTCAGGGCTATGTAGAGAGACTCTGTTTCAAACAACAACAAACAAACAAACAAAAAAGGAAAAAACCCAAAAAAAAATTAAAAAAAAATAAATAAGAAAAGAAAGAAATAGATGGCCTTGAGTTAGTGTTTTAGAAAGATTGATCTCTTAGTGATATTGGTAGATAAAAGTCCAAGAAAGAAAGAAGAGAAAAAGATCAAGAACCTCAAACAGTTGCCCCTTATGTAAACCTAGTTCCAGCCATAAAAGCTTCACTGAGGAAAATGTAGTACTGTATCTCACTTATGTCAGCAGGCTTTTCCCACGACGACCCTACCCAAAAAACATGGTAGAAGATGGAACTCAGTGATTCATGAGGTATTTCTTTACAGCACTGGCCTAATTAATTAATTGTTCTCTGATATTTAATTAAGCAGTTATGTTTATCTTTGTAAAGGATGTGGAACAACCAATTACAATTTTCATTGTGACCTTTCAAATTTAATTAAGCATTAAATGCCACAGAGTTACCTATATTTAGATCTGGGTGAGCTATGGTAATCTAGCCTATTTTCTTATCACACAGGTCTGACAAAAAGTCAACTGAGGTATTCTCCATACCAGGATTATTCAGTAAAACGTTCAAAGAAGGTTACAGTGTTAGTAAATGTTGGGAACTTTGAAAGTATACTTAACGTACCTAATAAAACTAAAGGGCTTATTTTTTATATTTATAAGTTATACTTATTAAGAATTATCCTAAATTTTAATCAGAATGTAAAGCTCTCAGCTATTTCTCCAGCACCATGCCTTCCTGCCTGGCTCCAGGCTCTCTACTATGATGGAATCACTCTGAAACTATAAGTAATCTCCCAGTTAAAAGCTTTCTTTCCTAAGAGTTGTCTTGGTCATGATGTTTCATCACAACAATAGTAATCCTATCTAAGACAATGTTCTTATAAAATTCAAGTGTAGGCAAGCTGAAAATACAGACAACTGCTTGTTTGCAGTGTGGGAGTTTATTTACACCATATTTTACCTTTTGTCTTCTTTTTAACAACAATTAACTTTTATGATGGGTAGCCTCAAAATGATTCCCAGAGATCTGCACCTCGTTCAGTTCAACCCCTTGCTATGTCTTCTTCCACACAACAGCAAACTTGGGCTGTGTGACTGTGTCAAGAAAGATTTGTATTCACTTTTGAGTACAAGTGACTTATCCCTTTGCATGTCTGTTGTGACTTCTCTCATACTTTTGGTCTTTTGGAAAGGACCTTGTGCTGAAGAACTGAGATTTTTAGTCAATAACCATAAAAAGAGAGGAATCTAGAAAACAGCTACATGAATCATTCTTCCTGGAGTCTGTCCACCCCATATGCCAGGATGCAAAGATTCCAAGTTCATTTGCTACTTTATGAGAACCTTGAACTCCTGAGCTATGCTGCTTTAAAATTACTGACTTTCTGGACCAGTTAGATGAGAGAAGTGACTATTCATATAAACCACTGAGATTGTGATTGTTTATTACAAGCAGTAAATAATTTATAAATACTCTCATCATACTAAATCATCAGCCTTCCAAACATTCCCAAAACGTTAAGCTTCCCTAAATTCTGAAATATTTGCATTTGTTTTATATATATCTTCCTTCCTCTATGAAACACCAAACACAGATTCTCTTTCATGAAGAGCTAAGAACTGAACAGCATTAATGTGAATGATCAGTGGTCAGTTGTCTTTTTAATTACATAAGATACAGGCTCCTGACTTTACACTTGGAACCTATCAGTTTTGTGGTTTGCCTAAACATCATATATTGATACTATCTGAACATTATTTTACTACCAAATACAAATTTCTTTAATCTGCATGTATAACACTCCTTTCACCCATTAAAGAAAGTTTAATATAGTTACATAAATTCCCCCTTCCCCTTCCTCTCTCCAAGCACTCCCACATACCCTTCCTTGGTCTCTTTCAAATTCATGGCTTCTGTTTTCATTAATTTTGTTGCATACCACATATATGTATATGAGTATTCTTATATGTTAATAAATACATAAAAACAACCAGCTCAGTCAGAATAATGTTAACTTGTATGAATGTTTTCAGGGTTGACCATGTGGTATTAGATAACCAATTGGTGTGCTTTTCCCTTGGGAATGCTGTTTTTCGCCATTCTCAGCATTCCTTAATAAGGAAGTTTTGCTGCTTTCAGCTTCAACTATAGATTTGAGGATGTTCAATATCTTTATATCATCAGTTCATAAAAGTTCTTCTGGATTGTTTAATTAACTGTGAAGTATTGATATCTGTTATCCTTTTAGCAAATGGTGCTGGACTTGTTTTTTTAATTCCAAATTCTTGTGGTAGTATCTACTTTACTGTCTCAAATCCACTTTTACAAACCCATTCCACACAAACAGAATATCACTATCTTATGTTCTTGCTTTCTTAGGAACTTTAGAAATATATATATTCTAAAGTTCAAGGTTATGGAGAATATGCGTAATGGAATATGTAAGAAATAAGATCAATCAAGGTCAGATTATACTCTAACAGTTCTCAAATTGCTCCAACCAGACAATGTGGCACAAACTTGGAAAGTACATCACTAACCCACATTTTAAAGTTATTATATGCCTCTCAACATATTCCTGTTGTTATAACACAAAATCATTCTCAAAATATTGTTTGCCAATGTTTAAAATTGGGAGCTTTAAAAACACACATAGCACTTCTTCATATTATTTTGCAACTGCTGCCAGATCATGGAAATTTCCATTAAAGGAAATCTCATTTTCCATTAGTACCAAACCTCACCTTTCTTCTAAATCTGTATATATTTGTTAAACAATTCTACTAGAACTAATTCCTAGATCCACTCCAGCCAGAGAAGCAGATAAGATGACTGCAGATCTTCACCTGTCCTTCTGTTCCTCCAAGTCAAATTTCCAAGTCTTATCCTCAGAACTGTAGCAGTCTACATGCTTGGCCTCCTCCTTCTCTCTGCCTCCATCTCCAGCTGATCATGTAGATCTGTTCCTCAAATTTCTTCTCCACTTATCCTGGTATCTCAACCACCAACTCCAGCAGGCATTCTCTGGAAACTGGCCAGCCTAACCTACCTGAGAAGCAATTAGACAAGTGAAGCAGATAGGCAAGTTTCAGATTTTTCACTCTCCCTTCCTCCTCCATATCCAATTTACCATTCTTACCACCAGATCTATAGCAGAGTACCTGGTGTGGCCTCTCCTCACCCTCTGCACCAATTCTAAGGGGACTAATCAGATCCTTGTGGAATATCCTGTTTTCCTGTCCAATGTGGATCCTCAAACTCTCCCCTTTCTAGTCTATCCCCATTCTTAAGTGTCAGTTCACAATACCAAGAAACTCATTTGACCTGGAACCCTTGGTAGCTGCATCTATCAGAATCCTAGAATAATTTCCTGACAGGCAACACATAACCACTGCACTCTTCTAAAAAGAGAGAGGGAAACAGAAACCAAGGAACAAAATATCCACCTAACAAAGGCAAGATTAGACACCAGCACCTAGAATTGTAATCTCCGGGACAGGGATGGATGTTCAGTTGTCAGCATAACGGCAGTTGATAAGAGAAAGAACAATGTATCTCCACTACAGCCCACTGATCCTACCACAGTAGAGCCTGAGTACTACAGCATAGCTGAAGCACAAGACAAAGGCATTACAATAACTTTATGAATGTGATAGAGGTCCTTAAAGAGGAAATGAACAAATCTCTTAAAGAATCTATGAAAACACAAACAAATAGTGGAAGGAAGTGAATAAAATAATTCAAGTCCTGAACATGGAAAAAGAATTAATAATGAAAATACAAACAAAGGAAAATCTGGAAATTTAGTGACTTAAACAGGAACCACAAAAACAACAGCAGAATGCAAGAAATGGAAGTGAGAATTCACTTCAGCTTTTGAAAATACAATAGAAGAAATTGATAGCATGGTCAATGGTAATGGAACTTGGGACACTATGAAAAGACAAAAATCTAAGAATAATAGGAATAGAGGACAGAAAATAAACACAGGTCAAATGCACAAAAATATTTTAACAAAATCATAGAAGACAATTCCCTCTAACCTGAAGAAAAAGATGTTGGTACAAGTAATGAACCAAACACCCAATAGATAGGACCAGAAAAGAAATTCCCTTCAGCATATAATAATTAAAACACCGAATGTACAGAACAGAGAAAGACCTGTTTGAATATACTTGACTTCTCAATGGAGACTCTAAAAGGCAGATGTTCTACAGACTAAAAGATCACAGATGCCTGTACTGACTATTATATCCAACAAAATATTCAATCACAATAGATGGAGGAGACAAGAGATTCCATGATGAAAACAAATTTAAGTCATTTATCTACAAATCCAGACATATGGAAGAGATTAGAAGAAAAACTCTAATTTACAGGGGTTAATTACACCTAAGGAAATAGCAGTAAGAAATAATTCAGACCTGCAATTCAAAACAAGGGAAACACACACACACACACACACACACACACACACACACACACACACACACTCACTCACACACACACACACACACACACACAGAGAGAGAGAGAGAGAGAGAGACAGACAGACAGACAGACAGACAGACAGAAAGAGATGAGACAGAGACACAGATAGGAGAGAAAGAGACACAGAGAGAGACAGACCAAGAGAGAGAGATTGAGAGATGGGAGAGGGAGAGAGAGAAAGAACTAATAACAAAACAATAGGAATCAACAATCATTGGTCATTGGTATTTCTCAGCATCAATTCCCCAATAAAAAGACACAGACTAACAGAATGGATGGATGGTAAAACAGGATCCATCTATCTGCTGAATTCAAGAAACACACTTTAACATCAAGACTAGACATCACATGAGGGTATAGGGATAGAAAAGGATATTCCAATCAAATGGACAACAGAAGTAAGATGGTGTAGCTGTTTTAATATTTGACAAAATAAAGCTTCAAACCAAAATTAACCAGAAGAGATAGGAAAGGACACTACATACTTACCAAAGGAAAAATCCACCAAAATGACATTGCAATTGTTGATATCTATGCACCAAACTCAAGGGCACCGAAATTTGTAATGAAACACTACTACAGTTCAAATCACATATTGATACTCACACACTGATAGTGGGAGACATCAAAGCCCCACTCTCACCAATAGATGGGTCATCCAGACAAAAACTGAACAAAGAAATACTGTGTAGCTGGACAGCTTTTCTCTCCGGGTCCCACCAAGTCCTGCCAGTCCCAGAGCCCACTTAAAAAATAGACACACAGACGCTTACATTATTTAAACTGCTTGGCCATTAGCTCAAGCCTATGATTGTCTAGCTCTTACTCTTATATTTAGCCCATTTTTATTAATCTATACTTTGCGACATGGCTCGTGGCTTATTGGTACCTTACATCTTGTTTGTCCTGGTGGCAGCTCCAGGCAATCTCTCCCCCTGCCTTCCTGTTCCCTCAATTCTCCTCTCTGTTAGTCCCACCTATACTTCCTGTCTGGCTACCAGCCAATCAGTGTTTATTTATACAGAGCAATATCCTCAGCAATACTGGGGCTAAATGGTGTCATAAAGCAAATAGACTTAACAGATATTTACAGAAAATTTCACCCAAACACAAAAGAATAGTCTTCTCTGTATCTTATGGAACTTTTGCAAAACTGACCACATACTTGGACAAAAGCAAGTCTCAACAGATATAAGAAATTCAACTGGGAATTTTTAATAAATATAACAAAACAGTACTCTATAATGGGGAGGGGGAAGCAAGCAAATCCTATTTCATTAAAGAAGCCTGTCTCCAACAAACCTTTACTTATTCATCAGCTTTGGCCTAATAGAAGAAACTTAGTAGGTATTCAAATAATGTACAGTGTGAATACACATTGTAGCCCCTAATTTCCTGTAACAAGAATGGAAATAAGGAGAGAGAATGAAAATATTGTGCACTCTTCAAATAATACCTCAAGGGGGATAGAAACTATCAGCAAGACTTGGGTCCCTGCCAATTAGGTGAAAAGTCTCTGTGCTTGACTAGTGTCTCTCGGAGCCGAAGTGTATGTGTCTTGTTTTTTCGAAGCTGGTTAGCAGTCCATCATCCTTGGCACATCTCACTGTTGCTGCAATAATGTGATAATAATTTAACAGCACCATATATTAGAGAGATATAGTGCCCATTTGCTACTGAAAATTTTATAAGAGGCACTTTTCTTCTGTTATGGAGGGGATATGTAACAATATTAAGAAAAATTACCCAAGACAGAATAGAAAAATGAGAATGGCTTTTAAAGAAAGGTTTCAGGGTCTCCTGTTATTTTCTTTTTAATATTGTTTGTAGGAGGCAGATGGAGTATGAAGAAGGAAACACTGGTTTGAGACTTATGAGATAAAAATTGAAAGATGACATTATTTCCCATAATCTCTGTATCCTAAAGTATAATTGCCAGGTAATTGTAGTGTGTAGTCAACTACCATTTTCTATATGTAGAAAGAAATATACCTTAGTAAATAAGAAAGGTATTGCTCCATTCTTAAGGCAGATTATAGCCAAAATGGTGAGATGGAAAGATAATTCAGGGGCTGGAGACATGATTCAGTGGTTTCAAGAACATGTTTCTTTTGCAGAGAGGACCTGAGTTTGATTCTAAGCTTCCACACAGTGGCTCATAACCTTTCATGACTCCAGTTCCAGGGCACCAAATGCTCTCCTCTGACCGCTTAGTGTATCAGACATGCATGGCATGTGGTTCACATAGATACATGCAGGTAAAGCATTCATAAACATCACTAACTGTTTTCTAGACATGAAGAAAGTGCTCAACCGAAATATATTTAACTTCTTCCAAATCAATGAAAAAAGAACTCACTTCAGTTAGCATTTGGGGATAAACTAATGAATTTGTGATAATCCCTCACATTTATAAGTCTGCTAAGGAGGTAAATATGCTCCAATAAGAATTTTTCTAAATACCGCATAGTCATAATCAGTGTCACTAGCACTTTTAATATTTTATATATTGTAATTATCAGTTCTGGGTGTCCATAGTGTAGTGGGTGGCTGTTCTGTCTGTGACCTTGAAGTACCATCCCTAGAGAGGCAGCAGGTAACTGCTCCACATGCCTATGACCTTGATGTACCCTGGGGCATGGACTTTATGACCCTGGGTGCATGTAGGCATCAATCTCTCCCCTCATGATTTTTGGATGCTGAGATGGAACAGGCAAAAGAACAGTGTGGGTCATAGCTCCGCTTTCCAGGTCCCTAAAATAAATCTCCCATGCTGTAGTGAGTTTAATCCCTAATAAATTTCTTGCCCTTTAAGCAGACTCCATGGATTTATCACTTTACCATGGGATCCTAAACTGTATAGTTTTCTAAAACCCCATATAACATCAGGCACCTGCTCTGCTCTTAGACGTTGTTTCTGGGCAATGGAAGTCTGCCCGTATTAGAAGCACTCAAACTTTCGTTCCCGGGGTATTGAATATGGATCTCATTATCCGTCATTTAGGGTGGTGTGATATATCGAGTAAATGATTAATAGTTTGCTGAGTAGAGAGACAATAATGCCATGGAAGACTCTGTAGCCAAAACTAGTAACTTTAGAGTTTGACTTAGTACAACAGGAAGCTGCTGTAAACTATCAAACTGGACAGCACTATAATATTTTGTTCATATATAACAATGACTCTAGCTGTATGGTGGAATATAGTACAAACAGAGCATATGTAGAAATATGAAATAGGAAGAGACTGTGGCATTTGGGATCAAAGACAAAAGTTGTACTGCTGTCTGGGAAAGGTCTCAAGAAAGGGGAATTATATAGAAACAGATTATAATGCAGAGCATTTAATATTTACCAGTTGTTTTAAAATAGCCAGAATGAAAGAATAGTCTACATTCTTGGCCAATATAGCTGAAGGGTAGATGAACTATTCTTTGAACTTGGAGATCTCTGTAAGAAAAGTACTTTTGCTTGAACAAATAGTGCAAGTATAATTTGAGTTTGAAAAATACAAGGAAAAATGAAGTGGAGATAGAAATTATAGCTCACAGAGAATGCTAGGTTGAAGATCTAAGCATTATAGTAATTAGAACACTAATTTACCATTATTTTTAGCCCCCAAATTATGTAACAATAATTTTTTTCATCTGATAAGTGGTTTTGGATAGAAGGCCTAATAGTCACTAATATGTTCATTCTTTCCTCTGAGGAAATAGACCATACTTTTCATTTTTCTGTAATCATGACAGAAGCCTGTGGAGGTAATAGGGCAAATCTGAACATTTCTGAATAATTTCAAGACTGAGTCTCCAAAGCTTGACCTATTAGTGATGAGATGCTGGAGTTGCTACTGTGAAGGCTGCTGGCTACAAGACATTTGAGACAGTTTCTTAAAATATTGTTGGGCTCTAATTGCCCTGGAAAATGCCACAATGCTCTCTGAGTTTCAAGATGCAAAGATGTTCATAAAGTTCTGGCAGTGTCTATTTATTTGAGAGTTATGGTTTTTATTCTTCAGTATTCATTACTGATTTGGGCCTTACATTGATTTGGCCTAAGCTAGACAAAGAATAAATACAGTTTATATAGTGGAGAAAAAGCACAGAGAGGAGAGGGTATCATAAGAAAGCTCCACAGGCTGCATCATGCTTATTCTGCTTCTCCATGATTTTCTCATTTGAAGGAAGAAAGACATAACTCCTGATATAGAAAGAAGCGTCACATCCATTGGGAAATAGGTTTAGTTCCATGTCAGAGCTGCCTGAAGGAACACTTATTTCCTCACTCAGAGCACAGTAGAGTCATCAGAAGTAAAGAAGAAAAAAAATTTTTTTTTAGAAATTATAGAATTCTAGACTTTTCATGGACTCTAAGTTTAGATATTGAATAGTAATTATCTTGGACCTAGACTGTGATCTTCCCGCTGTTTGCACGTCACCTCTTCTTGTCCAGTTGACTTCCTGGGGAAAGGCTGAGCTCCAGCTGTAACAACTGACTTATCTCCAAATGATTTATTCCTTTTGTAATAAGATCTTGATACTAATATTGTTTCCAGACACACAGAGCTACCCGAAATGAAGAGGTTTGTCATTGTACATTATAGGATTTTCTTAGGAAAGCCAAGCCTCCAGGAGGGATTCAAAAGGTCCTTTGTCAACTCATCTGCAGCTCATTTGGTTCCCCCAGAATTCTCTCAGAGTTGCTGTGTGAGAACTCTTCTCTGGGTGTCAACTATATGAGAGCAAAAAGTTGAGAAAACCTCATATCTGCTCAAGAAAATCCCCTAATACAGTCGTCAGCCCTCAAACAGCTTTCCAAGGAGAATGAAAATATTTTTTGAATTGCAAATAAAAAAGAAGTAGATAAATCTAATTTATTTTTCAAAGCCTAAAAAATTACAAATTAAACAGGAAAGTTCCATATTGAAATGTGAACACATTGGAATAATTTCTTACAGAATTATAGAAACAACATAAAATAATGAGTTTCTAAAATCTATAAAATATATTTGATACTAAGCACTGTTTGGAAAAGGTATTTATGTATTATAAGTTTAAAGGGGCTTAGTGATACATTAAACTTGTAAATCAAATGAATGCATTGAAATGTATATTTCTTCACTTGAGTGAATGCAAATTTAAATGAAATATCTCATTTCAAAAAGTAAGTGGCAATTTTATAAAATGTTTCATTCATATGACCTATGAACATGTTTCTTTTCCATTGTTTGGAATAATTTATAATATTTCCCTAAAATACATCGTTTTAAATATTTTGGAAAAACTCACAGTACTTGAACTGAAAGTTTGTACTGTGAAATCATCCCAGAAGTACTTTGTGCTCTTTTATTGACTTTTTTCATTTGTGTAATCTAGTTCTGTACCCAGTTGCCCACCATTTGATCAAACGTATCCTATGGCTGTTAAGTCACAGCACTGTTTTTCCTCAACTCAGACTGTCTGGAGCCTTGTTCCATCAGGCAGCAGCTTTGCACTTAACACCTTAATGATCTAACACAGAGATGGAGAGAAACGGAGACCTGGGGTGGGAATAATTAAAGACAGACACACAAATGCACTTGGTGCCAGATTTTATTACCTCAAACAAGCAAAATCAAGGCAAACATTTTATCCTCTCTGATTACCCAGCTCGTTCCTGAGGGTATTCACGACAACTGAGTAGAAGACACTAATGATAAAACTTAGTTCTCAAAGCGAATGAACAATGCATAACAAAATTATATCAGATTGGTTTATATTACTGGCCTGCTAGTAGATCTCGTCATTGTATTAGCTGGAGTAGGACTTTTATTAATCTTTCCTCTCATCACAAAATCACAGGCATCATTTAAATAGTTAAACAAGCCTTCATACTTGAAGGCTTTTTGAATGTAAAAAAATGTGGAGATGGCTAGTGTAAGATTTTGACTTAGAATTCTGAAAATCTAAAGTCTGAATTTTTTTTGGGCAGGTGATAGTGAAAGCACTAGTTAACACCTCAGAGAGAAATGTTCTTGATGAAACAATAGAAATTATGAATGTGACTAATCATGTTACCAAGGGGCCTGTGAGCAATAAACCTAACAGTGTGGCCATACTCAATGAAGAGTAACACAAAATTTATGAAATTTAATAACCAAATTTATTTACCTCCCACTTTTATGCTATCCTATATTCTATCATATAAAAATGAAATAGAAATAAAGAATAATTCCTATAATGACTGTTGTAAATCCATAGTTCAACTGGAAAAACATTTACTTACAAGCTATTTTATGAACAGTAGAACAAAATCTTTTGATAGTTCAAAAGGTATTTTGCACTGTTGGGTTAATTTTTTCATGTAAATTACACATTCATTTCTAAGTTCCAAATATCTATCCAGAAGGTGTTCATTTATTTGCTTAGCAAATTATTAGTAAAAGGAAATACTAACTATAATAAAATACTGTATTGGTTGATTTTAACAATAATACTAAGAAAGTAACAAAAATTCAAACAATATACTCAAATTTACAGAGATAGACCTCAGCGATAAAGTATTTGCTATGTGCAATAAACCTAACAAATCTCTAAGTAGTGTTTAATTTTTTTACTTGCTATATTTTCTGCTTATAGCAGAATTATTTTGTTTATTGTGTAACCTGTTTATTGAATAAAATAAGATGTGTATGAAAATATTTTTGTTATCAGCATCTAAAATGCATAGCTAGACTTCTCATGAAAAACTAGACAATCTGAAAGAACTCAACTATGGAAACAACTGGCATGGACAATGGACACATCAATGAAAGAAGATCCGTGTAAGTTATTATTCATTGGGAAAAGTGTTCAGATATTTGTTCAATGGCATAGTATTACATTATATTTTTATTTATTTGTTTACTTTTATTGCATGTGTTTGATGGGGAGGAACAAGTGCGTGGTGTGGTGAACATGTAGAAGTCAGAGGATAATTTATGGGAAATGCTTTTCTGCCTTCTACCATAGAGTCTCACGGATTAAATTCAGGTTGTCAGCCTTAGCAGCTGGAACCTTTCCCTTTGGAGTCATCTCTCTAGTCCTATATATTGTTTAATATGTGAAAATCTCATGAGCATTTTAATAGAAGATGTTTTCACAAGTAAATCAAGACTTCACTTTACCTTCAAATTAGTTCATTAAATCATAAATATAAGCATCACTTAGGATGGCTCAGTGAGAGGTTGGTTGATACTTAAAGATGATGATGGTACAAAATGATATCACTTTGTTAATCATTTCTTATTTAAAAAAATTAACTCCTAGGTACTAATTGCCTCCCAATAAACTAGAATTTTCTCTTCTGAATTCCTCACTGTGACTATCATTTATAGACCCCCATTCCAGCTTTCATACATCCCCTAGTTCTGGGACCCTTTTAATTTTACTCTTCTTTATAGCCACCTTGACTTTATGTTCCTTAAGTATAGAGCTTGTTTGTAACTGTCAATTGGAGTGCCTTTTGTCCTGTTTGTTTCTTACCTTGTCATCTAAATAATGAGAGATAGAGTTGCATTTAGTAATTTCAGGGTTATGTGATAATCCAACTTTGGAACCATCAGTGTTTCTCACATGCAACTTTTCTTTGAAAGGATGAATACTATGATATAATTTGAAGACAGTACAGAAGCTATTTGCACCTTAGGTTGTGTAGCCAACTATGCCTCTCTTGGACTCCTGTTATTGACATTGCCAAAGGAAAAAAGAAACATGGAATGGGGGGAGGAATATGTTGGTTAGAGGTGCTCATTTTCAAGGTATATTGTTAGCAAGTATGAAATTGTCAAGTAATAAAGATATTCCATTAAAAATGAAAATTCATGAAATTCATTAATCTCTGATTGAATATTTTATGATACCATTTGATTTTTATTAAAAATATACAAATAGTCTTTCTATATAATTTTAATAGTTATTTAGTTTTTTATTTATTTTTTTTTTATTTTTATTTTTTTTTTTTTTTTGGTTTTTCGAGACAGGGTTTCTCTGTGTAGTTTTGCGCCTTTCCTGGAGCTCACTTGGTAGCCCAGGCTGGCCTCGAACTCACAGCGATCCACCTGGCTCTGCCTCCCGAGTGCTGGGATTAAAGGCGTGCGCCACCACCGCCCGGCTAGTTTTTTATTTTTTCCTTTCATTAAAAATAGACTTTTTAATCGTACAACATACACTGATTACAGTTTCCCCTCCATCCCCTCCCCTCCAGATCCACTCCATTTCTGTTTCTCATTAGAAAAGAACAGGATTTCAAGAGAGAAGAATCAAACATGACAAAATAAAATATAATAGATGAAGTAAAAATTATCATATCGAAGTTCGATATGGCAACCCAACAGGAGGAGAAGAATAGGCACAACAGTCTGCAATCCACCCATTCTCATAGTCAGGTGTCCCATAAAAATACTAAGCTAATAGCTATAATATGTATGCAGAGGACCTGACTCAGACCTTGTAGGCCCTGTGTTTGCTGTCAGTCTCTGTGAGGTCACTTTGTGCCTCCGTTAGTTGATTCAGATGGCCTTGTTCTCTGGGTATTTTCCAACTGCTCTGGCTTTTATATTCTTTCTGCCTTCTCTTCTGGGGGATTCCTTGAGCTCTGAGTGGAGGGCTTTAATGGAGACCTCTCATTTAGACTCGCTTGCAAACACTGTATGACTGTGCGTCTCTGCATCTGTTCCCATCTGCTGCATGATAAAGCTTCTCTGATGATCTGATAAGGCACTGATTTATGAAGATAGCAGAATATCATAAGGAGTCATTTTATTCATACTTTTTTTTTTAGACAAGTAATGTTTGGTTTTACCCTAGGTTCTTGGGCTATCTAATCTCGGGTTCTTGGTTACCTTAGCAGTTTCTAATATGGGTTCCTTCTTGTGGAGAGAGCCTTAAGTCAAATCAGACATTGGTTGGCTACTCCCACACGTTCAGTGCCACAGTTGCCCTAGAATATTTTGTGGCATGACAAATTGTAGGTCAAAGTTTTTTGTGGCTGGGCTGGTTTCCATATTTCTATTTCAGTAGATTGCAGAGTACCTTACTTCACCAAAGAAACTAGAGTTGAAGGCTCCATGTAGGCACCATCTCGACTTCTCTATGTTCCATGAGTTCTGTGGATCTTTTCCTTGCTGTCAGTTTACAGAGAGCAACACTTTGTCTCAGTCTGGGATATTTGTTGTTCGGGGATTTCCATAGGGCTCCCTTGGCAACTGGAAGCTTCACCTGGTGACAAGAAATGTCCTCTTGAGACTCTAAATCTCTGATTATTAGGAGTCCTAATTATAATCACCTCCATAGTTTCCAGGAAGTTTACACTGTTCTAGGTTTCTAAACTCACCCCCTGAAAGAAATCTCCCCAATGCCAGCTGCTTCTCCCTGCACTCTCTACCTCCATTCCATCTCCCTCCCAGATGATACCTTCCTCCTCTCTGATGTCTCCACCTGCCCCAGCTGCCTGAAAAATACATTCTACCCACACACAGACACCTCCTCTTTACCTAACTACTGTGGATCTATGGATTGTAGCTTGGTCATCATTTATTAAGGGCTAATATCTACTTGTCAGTGAATACATACTACATATGTTTTTCTGGGTCTAGATTACCTCACTCAGGATGATGTTTTCTAGTTCCATCCATTTGCCTACAAATTTCATTTCATTTTTAACAGCTAAGTAATACTCTAATGTGTAAATGTACCACATTTTCTTTATCCATTCTTCAGTTTAAGGACATCTAGGTTGTTTCCAGTTTCTGACTATTATTAATAAAGCTGCAATAAACATGGTTGAGTAAGTTTCTTTGTGGTAGGATGGAGTGTCCTTTGGGTATATGCCCAAGAGTAGTATAGCTAGATCTTAAGGTAGATCTATTCTCAACTTTCTGAGAAATCACCATATTGATATCCATAGTAGCTGTCTCACCACTAATGGAGGAGTGCTCCCCTTACTCTGTATCCTCAGCATCATGAGCTGTCACTTGTGTTACTGATCTTAGGCATTATTACCAGTGTATGATGGAACCTCAAAGTAGTTTTGATTTACATTTTCCTGATGGCTAAGGATGTTGAACATTCCTTTAAGTTTTTCTCTGCCATTTAGGTTTCTTTTATTGAGAATTCCCTGTTCATATTTGTACTCCATTTTAAAATTAGATTCTTGCATTTTTTGATATCTAGTTTCTTGAGTTCTTTATATATTTTGGTTATTAGTCCACTATTAGAGGTAGTGTTGTGGGATATTTGTATACTGTATGAAGATATATTACTCTGATTGGTTTAATAAATAGCTGAATACCCCATAGCTAGGCAGTAAGTATAAGTGGGACTTCTGAGCAGAGAAAAAGGAAGTAGGAGATGAATCCGGGTGTGTGTGAGACACCAACAAGACACAAAGGGAGTCAGACGTACAGAATGAAAGAAAGGTAAAAAGCCACAAGGCAAAAACATAGATTAATATAAATGGATTAATTTAAGGTATAAGAGCTAGTAGGACAAGCCTAACTAAGGCCAAGCTTTCATAATTAATAATAAGTTTCTATGTCATTACTTGGGAGCTGGCAGTACAGAGAAAGACTTTTTACAGTGGAGTTGGTAAATTCTCTAGATTTTTTTTAAATCTCACAGCATGGTTACATTGTTTACCGTAGTCTCTATGTTTTCTTTATTATCCATCAGAAACACACAGACAACAATTGCAATGATCTTTTATGTGCACATTTGCTTTGCTTTCCTCACTAGAACTGTTGGTTCAGGGACTCTGTATTATTTCTTCATGTTCATAGTCATTGGTAGAGAACATTTTTTTTAATGCATGTTGAATAAAAGGAAGTGATTTAAGGTATCACTTCCAGCACTCAATGTCATATACCCAGTTCATACGACTGTGAGAACATGTTTTTATTCCTCTGGATTTTATATCCCTCTTCATGCAATACTGTACTATTAATCATCTCTTAATAATTTCAGATCACTAGAGGATTTTGTTTTCCATAAACTGTTACTTGGGTTAAGAGAAAAAATGAGAGCCACTGTTTAGAGTCTCTTGCCATTTGGGAAGCACTATTTGGTAATGTGTGGCATATGTCTCCTGCTAAGTGACAGGAGAATCACAGACTGACTTGTCAAATAAGACTCATAAATTAGCTTCAAAGTTGAAGTGTGGCATAATCCTTCCCCTCTCAGGCTGGCATATGTTCCATGTTCATCCTCCTGAGGTCTGCCCTCTGTGCCCATTTTGGTTTTAATACACACACACACACACACACACACACACGCACACACATGCACACACACGCACACATAAACACATGCACATATACTTTGATGTTTTAGCTAACAGAAAAAAAGAGAATGCCAGTTGTATTATTTAGCATTCCCAATTTCTTTTTAGAGTGCCTTTAGAATTTTACTATGTACTGATAACATGATAATCTTTACATAGACATAATTATATTATTGTGATACACAGAAAATTCTAGTTGGAAGATTTAGAGAAAATAAGAATAAACCACAGCAATTACCAGAAAATGGAAAAGAAATAGTTGTTTGGAATCACACTTAATTATTATTTACTGAGCAATAGCATACAAAACAGGTAATAGTCTTTAGCATTCACTTTCAACACTTTAATATGTCACTATTTTCAAAGTAATAATTTTAAAGGGTAAATTCAAGTATACTTTTGCTTCTTTTTAAATTTTTTTCTTTTTGGTTTTTCGAGACAGGGTTTCTCTGTGTAGCTTTGCGCCTTTCCTGGAACTCACTTGGTAGCCGAGGCTGGCCTTGAACTCACAGAGATCCGCCTGGCTCTGCCTCCCGAGTGCTGGGATTAAAGGCGTGCGCCACCAACGCCCGGCCTATTTTTGCTTCTTAAAGCATGCTTTATAGTTTTTTTTTTTCCTGTTTGCTTCTTTATTTTTTTTTCCATCACAGGCAATTTATTTCGTTCTATTCATTTACAGTTAATACAGAAAATACTTGGAAACATTTCCATATAATGTTTGACACAGAAATCATCAAATAGAAGTATACAATGTGACAGGAGACAGTACATTTATAATTTATAACCCCAAATGTATTTATAAATTAGAAATGGAAAGATCTACAAATGAAATTATGAAAGTTCACCAAAGTCATTTAATCTGTCAGTTTCTCATTCATTTTTATGTCTTAATAATATTCTATTGTATGAATAAGCCACATTTTATTTCTCTCCAGTATTTGATAGCTATTTGAGTTGTTTTAACTTTTTTACTATTAGCAACACACTGCTGTAAACCTTCATGTACTTGTCTCATAGGTGCACATTTTCAGTAGTTTGAGGGTATATTCCTAAGGGTAGAATTGTTGAGTAACAGAGTAACAATGTTTTGCATTTTGACCAACCACCAAACTGTTTTGCCAAAGTGGCACACCATTTTAGAATCTCACCAAATCCTTGTTTTTAAGGCTCTGATTTTTGTACAAAAGCATTCAATCATTCTGTCAGACCAAACCAGGAAAAGTAAGCTATAGTTCAGAGCTGTTCTATTCCATTTACTATGCAGAGCCATTCTTGGTGTTTGCAACTCTCAGCCCTTTTGAGTATTCTTGCAGTGTTCACTTTTTCCTCCACCACTTTTTTTTCTTTTTTTTTCTGGTTTATTTCTATCTATTACAAATGTATAAAAAATCCTCCATCAACGCTGCTGATAGCAGCAGAACCTTGAGAAATATACCTTTGGTTTACCTCAGAAAAGGAACACATAAAGTTTATAAAATTGGCGCAAAACATTGTGATAATGTTACAATACCAGTTTTAAGAGTTCAGTGACTAATGGGGAGCCGGTGGGATACATGCAGAACTGTGAAAGCGATCTCATTTAGCCAGCTGTACGCATAGACTGTAAACCTACATTCAGATCATTTCTGAACTAAGACTATCATCTCAGTTTATCTGTTGAGGTCAACCAGGAAACCCTAGAATATACCTTGATTTTTGCAAAAAACAAAATAGGGGGAGGGGTTTCTTCAGCATTTCAGTCCACGAGTAACAGTATCCTAACAGGCAAAGTGTTCTCTCACTGTCAACATAGAATGAACTGCTGCTGGAGGTCAACTTGGGCTTTAATTTGCATTAGCACTTACATGCATAGTAGTCCAAGTTGTTGACCTCATGACTTTAAAAAGTAACTCTAAAAAAGTAAAATGGCCCTTCTTGGAAGACTAAAGAAAGACATCCAGCCACAGTTGTAAAAAGTCTCATCAAAACAATATACCCTTTTATAAATTACGCCTCAATTTAAAAAAAAAAAAAAGTAGCCCCAAATAAGAAGCAGCTCTGAAAAAGAAAATATAACTTAAGATATTTGAAAAAAACAAGGTGAATACAGGTTCAAAAATAATTAAGATACATTTTCCTAAGGCTACCTAGAATTAAGCTTTAAAGAATTCTACCATTTCAAGTTTACCACTAGTTACTAGATACCTATTTACAAACAAGATGTTCACTTTTTTGTTCCTTTATCAAGAGAAAAATCTACCTTCAGACTATGAGGGTGGTGATGGGGAGGGACTAGAAAACAAGATTCAAACAATCCCATGCAAATATCACATTTTTCAAATGGAAGAACTCCAAACTGCACTAGAAGTTCCAATCACTAAGACACTTTCCATTGAAATGATTTAAGTACAACTACATGGCACCAAGGTTTAGGCCTAATATAGGCCTGACAACCAAGTCCTTGTTTTCTGGAAGAAAGGCCTCAAAAGTCCCACTCAATTCCACATAACAATACTTCAAAGATCAATTAGGTTTTCATTTCCTTAATATTTTTTTTTAACTTCTAATCTTAAAGACTAGATTAAAACTTAGCTCATTTCCCAGAAGGCATTGCTTCCCTTTGCTCTATGAAAGAGTCCACCAAGACCTCTTCCTCAAAACCATCTAGCCCCCAGCCTCCAGCCTGTGCTTGTGATACATCTTTCTCAACATCCTGAAAAGGTAATGTAGGTAAAATATGCTCATAAACATTAAAACTAGTTGTTAGAAAGACGTAACTAGCTTTATAATTTAAGTTTTAAAACATAAATACTTGCAGCTTGATCTGCACTGACAATGATTGTCGGAGTCTAGAATTCAACGTTTACAAATTCTCATTCACACACACAAAACACACTATTATCACACAACTTGTGTCTTGAGAGAATCTTCTGCTTTTTAAATCTTTGGCCTCCCAGTCAATCCCAAGTTCAACCAACTTTAACTAAAACTTCACTCAGAATTTTACCAAGCTTTTCACCCACACATTAATGTCGTATCTTTCATCAACTGTCAAAATCTGAAGCCTGCTCAGAGATCGCCAGGTAAAAGAAAATAAATGAAATACACAGAGGTTATTTCAAAACATAACATGACCATCATCATCAAAAAAAAAAAAAAAAAAAAGTCACGATTCTCGATTGGGATCATCCTTTGTTTACTACTAGTAAGAAAAATCCCATGTTGGACTATTTCACACTCCGGCATTGGCCAAAGGACACGAGAGCTGGTTCTGGAGCATGCAGTTTCTCACACAGGTGTCCCCAGAGGAATACCAGGGACAAAGTCACGTGAGGCCTCTCCCGTACAGAGGCTGTCTCACAGGGGCAGCGAGGACATCCACTAGTTTGTGGAGATCCCTGAGAAAGTATGACTCTTAAAATCTGGACTGTACATAATTCACATCAGCCCTGTTCAGGTACTCATTGGAAGAAAGATGCAGCTGTTTGCCAGAACTCAGCACTCCACTCTAGACCAGCCATGTGGCCATGATGGTTTTCTCACAAGTGATATTCTCTAGTTTAAAGGATAATTATGTTGGGCTACAGATTTGCTATTTCCAAGGATGACTTGGAGTTCATCACTCATCACTTGATTTGAGTAACCATCCCAACATCAACCATCTATTGAAAAAAGAAACTCTTCAAAGAATGACTTCTCACTCTGTAAGAAATAAGCTAGAAACAGCAAAGTAAAAAAACTCTAATGGCTGACACTAAGATTAAATTGTGTTCAATATGGGATCTAGTGGCTTACTGCAAATCCAGACCCGGAGAGCTGTAGAATTACACACATGCTCGCCATCAAAATAACTTACATGAAACTGCTTCTGGCATAGATCAAGAGGTTAAGATTAAAAAAATAAAAACAATGGATTGAACCTGCATGTTCCATTGCTCATAAACTTGCACACACTATTGTTCTGCAAAAAAGACAACTGCAGCAAAGAAAAATGGCCCTTTTGCAAACAAGCCTAAAAGTAACCCCCAAAAAGAAAAAAAAATAACATGCATATATGTATAAAGTGTTACTATTAAACACAATGCTATCTCTAGGGGGGGAATTAACTGCATAGATTAAAAAAGAAAAACAAAAAACCATGTGCAACATCTTAAGCCAGTAAAGCACCAAAAAAAAAATTAAAAACCCACCAAAAATCACTTTTCATAATGATTAACATAGAAGCACAAAATCGACCATAAGTCAGAAAGCAATTACCTGGACAGATACAATGTCCACTGTTGAAAGAATTTTTCTTCAATTTAAATGTCCTTTCTCATCTCTAAAGAAACCTTAAAGTGCTAACTTTACTTATATAAAGCAGGCAAATTCTTCAAGTAATTTGCTACTCCAATTTTTATCAGCCTAAACAAGGAACTAAAAATAGACTATTTTTGGATTTGCTTTCCATCATTTTTTTTTTTCTTTTTTGTCACTGGTTCCTCGTTCACAGGCTCATCTGACGGATGGGCTTCAGCATCCACCTTTCTTTTGTTCTTCTTGGCTTTACTGACATTTTCTTTATTATTTCCTGTATGTACATCTATGTGTTTCGTCTCTGCTGCCTTAGTCTCCGTTGCGGATTTCCGAGTTCTGGTAGTTACCTGGACCACTGAGGCATTGCCACAAGACTTCTTCTCTTTTGAAACATCCTTTTTCTCTAGATATTAGGATAGCTACACCAGCTTGTTTCTTAGGTCCATTTGCTTGGAAAGCCTTTTCCCAGCCCTTTACTCAGAGGTAGTGTCTGTCTTTGAAGTTAAGGTGTGTTTCTTGTATGCAGCAGATGGATGGTTCTGTTTTCTTATCCATTCTGGTAGCCTGTGTCTTTTTATAGGTGAGTTGAGACTATTGATATTGATGGATATTAATGACCAGTGATTGTTAATTCCTGTTATTTTTTGTGGTTGTGTTGTGTTGTCCTTCTGTGGTATATGTTGGTGTGGGATTATCTATTGCTTGATTTTTCATGGATGTGTTTAGCTTCTTTGGGTTGAATTTTCCCTTCTAGTGCTTTCTGTAGGGCTGGGTTTGTGGACAGTTATTGATTAAATCTGGTTTTATCCTGGAATATTTTGTTTACTCCGCCTATGGTGATTGAGAGTTTTGCTGGGTATAATAGTCTGGGTTGGCATCCGTGGTCTCTTAGTGTCTGCATGAGATTTGTCCATGATCTTCTAGCTTTCATAGTCCCTATTGAGTAGTCTGGTGTTATTCTGATGGGTTTGCCTTTATATATTACTTGGTCTTTTTCCTTTGTGGCTCTTAATATTTTTTCTTTGTTCTCTGTGTTTAGTGTTTTGATTATTATGTGGCGAGGGGACTTTTTTTGGATCCAGCCTACTTGGTGTTCTGTAAGCTTCTTGTATCTTCATAGGTATTTCTTTCTTTAGGTTAGGAAAGTTTTCTTCTATGATTTTGTTGAATATATTTTCTGTGCCTTTGAGTTGGTATTCTTCTCCTTCTTCTATCCCTATTATTCTTAGGTTTGGTCTTTTCATGGTGTCCCAAATTTCCTGGACGTTTTGTGTTATGACTTTTTTGTCTTTAGTGTTTTCTTTGACTGATGAATCTATTTTCTCTATCATGTCTTCAGTGTCAGAGATTCTCTGTTCCATCTCTTGCAATCGGATGGTTATGCTTGTTTCTGTAGTTCCTGTTCGTATAGTCAGGATTTCTATTTCCAGCATTCCCTCAGCATGTGTTTTCTTTATTGTCTCAAATTCATTTTTCAGATCTTGGAATGTTTCTTTCATCTGTTTAATTGCTTTTTCTTGGCTTGATTTGAAATCTTCCCATTTTTTGTTCATTTTTTCTTCCATTTCTTTAAGGGAGTTTTTTATTTCCTCTTTAATGGAGTTTTTCATTTCCTCTTTAAGGGAAGTTTTTATTTCCTCTTTAAGGTAGTTTTTCATTTCCTCTTTAAGGAAAGTTTTTATTTCCTCTTTAAGGTAGTTTTTCATTTCTTCTTTAAGGAAAGTTTTTATTTCCTCTTTGAGGGAATGTTTTATTTCTTCTTTAAGGGCCTCTATCATCTTCTTAAAGTCATTTTTAGGGTTGATTTCTTCTGTTTCTTCTGTCATGGTATGTTTAGGTCTTGCAGGTGTAGAATCACTAGGTTCTGATGTTGCCATATAGGTCTTTATGTTGTTGCCTGTATTTTTGCACTGGCGTCTACTCATCTTTTCCTCTGTGCAGTGCAGGTGGTGTCTGTGTATGAGAGTGCCTCTCTTGTTCTAATTTTTAGTCTTGGTTTAGTAGGGGTTCTTGGTTAAATTGGTGCTATTGGGCTGTTTCTTCAGGGACAGCTGATTTCAGTCGGTGAATTATATACTTATGATTCTGGTGATCTGGTTTAGTGGCAGGGTAGCGCCTTCTTCTGTGTTCCCAGGTCACGTTTTGTTCATTTGTCAACTCCTCAGCTGATCTTGTTTCTTCAGACTTCAAACTGTGGGCATCTGAATCCTCTCCCAGATGGGTTTCAGCTGAGCAGGGTAGTCTCAGCAACACCTCCAAGTTGTTGGGTTTCACAGGATCAGCAGTTGGACCCTGGGTTGTCCCCAGACGGAGTGCCCAGACTCGCCCTGGTTCCGACCCACGGAGATAGCCTCTTCCCCAGGTGTTGGGCTAGGGGCGTCCCCGTTCCAAGCTGCATCCGCCCGTCTCCGTCCCTGGGCCTGTCCACCCCTGCGGCCTGTGCCACAGGCCCACCTGCGTTTGCTTGTCTCCGCCTCCGGGCCTGTATGTCCCTGTCAACTACCGCTGGGTCTGTCTGCCTCTGCGGGCCACCAACGGGCCTGTATGTCTCTGCTGGCTGCCGCTGGGCCTGTATGTCCCTGTCGGCCGCTGCCACCGGGGCTGTCCACCTCCGCGGATCGCCGCTGCGGACCCACCCGCGTCTGCCTGTCTCCGCTGCGTGGCCTGTCTGCTTTATAGTTTTTAAATGTGCTCACCACAAAATTTAAACCATTTAGAATTAAATATAAGGCTTATTCCTACTTCTGTATCTTTATTCTAACATTCAAAGGCCCAAATATTTATACACATTTGGAATGATCCTTCTTATAATTTTTGCACCCGGTCCTTCTCTGTTTGTATCATGCATTGTATGACAGTATTCCATGTGAGATATGAACAAATATCTATTCACTCCAGATAGGGAACTGATAACAGACCAAGGTAAAGACACTACAAAAGTCCAACACGGTGAATCAATCAGTTTTATTGGAATTATGTTACAAGAGTAGAAAAGGCTTAAAAAAAAACGAAAAGCCTACCTTAGTATGGGTGATGGTTCATGAGAGCTAAAAATCTTGAGCAAGCTGTACAGCTTGCAGGCAGCAGAATAAGTTAAAAGAGTATCATTTCCAGGATGTTCAGCTGGTCACTATCTCTTCCAGGCAACTTGGTTGGTCTTTGTTTTTCTTTTTTCTTTTATTAAGAGATTTTCTATTCATTTTATATACTAAAAACATATTCCCCTGTTCTCCCTCCTCCTGCCCTCCAGTCTTCTCCCCCAACCCACCCCTCATTCCCACCTGCTCCAAGGCAAGGTCTCCCATGGGGAGTCAGCAGAGCCTGGTAGATTCAGTTGAGGCAGATCCAAGCCCCTCATCTCTGCACCAAGGCTGTGCAAAATGTCTCACCATAGGCACTAGGCTCTAAAAAGCCTAGAGATGGGTCATGTACTAGGGACAGGTCCTGATCCCACTGCCTAGGGGCCCCCTAAACAATTCAAGCTAAACAACTATCTCACTTATCCAAAGGGCCAAGTCTAGTACCATGGGGCTCCTCAGCTATTGTTCCAACAGTTTATGTGTTTCACTAGTTTGGCTGGTTGTCTCTGTACTTTTTCCAATCATGGTCTTGATATCTCTTGCTCATAGAATCCCTCCTTTCTTTCATCAATTGGACTCCTGGAGCTCCACCTGGGACCTGGCCATGGATCTCTGCATCTGCTTCCATCAGTCACTGGGTGAAGATTCTATGATGACAGTTAGGGTATACAGCCATCTGATCACCAGAGTGGGTCAGCTCAGGCACCCTCTTGGCTATTGCCAGTAGTCTATGGTGGAGTCATCCTTGTGGATTCCTGGGAACAGAGTGGGACAGCAAGGAAAGAGATACCATGATAATGAAGACACCATGGGAATAGGGAGAAGCAGAATGCTAGAGTCTTTGTTTTTCAATGTCCTTCACTGATCTGAATGTTTTCCAGGTAGTTCTACTTCTCTGGGAGGTAACACAGTGGATTTTACTTGTTGTATAAACTTGGAAGTGTAAGGCATAGTGAATCTAGTCAATTTCATGGATTTCTCGATGCTACTGGTTGTTTACTTCCTGAATCTTAAGGTACTTCTCTATAGGATGGGAAGTTTCACTCATCTTTAGTACATTCTGTATCTTAAAGAGTTAAGGTTCAATTTGAGAGGAAATAGCTGCAGAAAGCAGTATTTTCCTTGAATGTTCCAGATGTTAATATCTGTTCCTGGAATGGAATTTCTCTTTCCTTCTTCTCATTTCTCTTCTTGCTGCTTTGAGCTTTAGTTCAAATAATTCAACCTTGAAAAATTATTTACTCAAATATTGGTATATTACAGTATGCTCTATCCTCATCCATGATCTTCAGGGAAACCAGTGAGCTGTGGACAGTTCCATTTTCATCTAGTCATTCAAAAGAATAACCTTGGGCTGGGGGTTCTGAGTTGTACAAGGAAGCTGGCTGAGCAAGCCATTATGAACAAGCTAGTAATCAAAATTTCTCCATAGCTTCTACTTCAGTTCCTAACTCTGGGTTCTTGCCTCGAGTTCCTGACTTGCCTCCACGATGAACTGTAATATGGGAGACAAAATAAACCTTTTCCTATCTCAAATTTCTCTTGGTCATGAGTTTATAATAGGAATAAAAACCTAGCTAAAACAGAAACCAAGAGCCAGTGAGACTGTGCCCCTCAATATACAAGGTGGAGAGTTCATTTGGGGGTCACTGACATCAACCACTGAACTCCACATATGCTCCCACACATGTGCACATGCCCACATATATATGTATGCTCAATCACCTATGAACACAAACACACATATACATTCCACACATGTACACATGAAAATCATATCTACATGACTACGGAAAAGGAATTGAGAATAGAAAATTGGAGCTATTTCTGCAACAGGATAAATAGCTAACTAATCTGAACAATTTTATTAATAAAGGAAGTGGAGCAGATCATCTCCAAAGGACAAGATTTCCAAATAATTAATTGAATAAAACTAAAAAAGAGTATGAGAGAGAGGTAAAATCTTGCAACTGTGAATTTCAAAGAAGAAGGAAAAAAAACAGTCTCTGAAGATTTAGGTCTCAATAAACAGTTTTATATGCAATTTCTGCAAACATATTTTCATTTGCTATAAAACAGCAAGAGCTGTGGGAGACTAAGCCAGGGATATGCAGAGAGAAAGCAAAATAGTCTTAAATAAATACTGGCTTGAAAAATGAAATTGCCTTCTATATTGAAATATGGTTATCTTATGGTACTTTAAAATGCAATAAATTTTTCTGACAAACAGTAATTTTGTTGAAGGTTAAAACAAATTCTCACTTTATCCTAAGCAGGCATAATTTCAGACTTTTAAGATGGTTAGTTGTGCTCAGATATTGATCATCAGTCAAGTGACTGGCTGAGCTAGGTCACCTAAGACTTCGTAGTTGTGCTGAGGGATGTTTCAGAAATGAAAATCTGTTAATGTTAAGCAAGGATTTTTGAAGAAAACCAGGAATTAAAAAGTTGTCAGTGGAAAGCTAATGAAATTTTCATTATAAATATAAAGTGAAAAGTTTCGAAGGAAATTGTAAAATGGCATGATATAATTGAGCCATCCTGACTTGTATTACAGTTTCACAACACATTTAGAAAGACCAAAGTAGCATTTTCAGTTATAGTCAAATACCAATGATATCAAATCACATAGGGAATAAGTTTATGCATTTTATCTTCCATAAAATATGACTCTGTATGTATCACATAAATGTGTATTTTATGTATTAGGACAAATAGTCCAAGTAAATGAAGAATTTGCTTACAGAAATTATAATGGATCATAAAGAATTATTTGTAAGCACTAACTGAACTTTTATTGAGTGGCCAGTATGCAAGAGTTTATATTTTTTGATATTTTCATGCATGAGTACTGTATTTAAATCATTCCTTCCACTCTCCCCCACCACCAATTCATACCAGATGCATTCTTTCTTTCTCTTTCTCTCTTTCCCTTTTTCTCAAATTCATCATCTCTCTCTAAATTATTATTGTTACATACATTATATATAAATTCACTGTATATATGTATATACATATCTGATATATTTTTCTCTATATGTATCTATAGAGAGTCCATTTAATGTTGTTGTATGTACATGTATTTAGGGCCTACTACTTGGGTTTCATAGCCTATCAGAAGTTTATCTCTAGATAAAAATATATATTTTTTCCTCTGTCAATAGCCATTTATTGTGCTGTAGTAACTTCTGAATTTTCCCATATTTTCCACTGGTATGTCAAGGATGTAGTCATACAGATCATAAGAGGGAAATTATGGTATTACAAAATCTAGCCAACAAGCTATGACTGGAGAGGTCATGGAACCTAGAGGAGAACCTAATTCTTCAATATGACTTATAACTGTCCAGGTGAGTGCAGCTCTTAACCATCATCATAGAAGCTTCTTTTCAACATTGAGGACTGTTACAGAGATCCTAAACTAGTCAAAATGCAGAGAATACATGGTCATTGGGTGCTCAATCCCAGCTGATATGTCTAGATCACAACCCCCTTGAACATAAAGTTCACAGAACATCATGAATGAGAGGGGCAGAAGGATTGCAAGAGCCAGAGAACCAGGGAATCTGCTACAAGTTGTTTTCTAGACATGATAGGGAAGCTACATCCACAAAATCTCAACAACACATGCCTGAACAAAGCCTTCACAATGATGTCACCATGAGACTCTGTTCTTGAAAGTAATACACAAATGAGGGTATTTCAAGTCTCCTGTCTTTATCAGAATGTGGTTTAGCCAAACCAGTACAGAAAATATGCTTTTTTGGAATTGTCTAATATGCTTTTCATTGGAAGAGATATAAAATAAACATTTATTTGTGTCACACTGTTCAGATAGAAAAATCTTAGAAAAGACTAATAAAATAATTTGTTGTCTTAGTTAGAGATTCTGTTCTTACAGTGGAACACCATGACCATAAAAGAAAGTTGGGGGAGGAAAGGGTTTATTTGGCCTACACTTCCACATTGCAGTTCATCACTGAAGGAAATCAGGACAGGAACTCAAATAGGGCAGAATCCTGGAGGCAGAAGCTGATGCATAGAACCAGAAAGAGGGTTACTTACTGGCTTGTTTCCTCCGGCTTGCTCAGCCTGCTTTCCTTTAGAATCCAGAACCACCAGTCCAGGGATGGCCCCACCCATCACGGGCTGGGCCCTCCAGCATCAATTACTAACTGAGAATTTTTTTTTAACAGCTAGATCTCATGGAGGCATTTTCTCAATGGGGCTCTTTCCTCTCTGATGACTCTAGCTTGTGTCAAGTTGACACACAAAACCAGACAATACAACTGTTGTATACATTGCATACATGTTGAAAAATATGCAGCAGAGAAAAATAAGAGAGAGCAGAGAAATTTATGTAGTAAATTGAATGTCTCCAGAATTTATTGGGAAAGACAATAAAAGTCAGAGATGTATATACTGCATGATATGTTGTAGAAAAAATAAGAGAAACATAGCATGCACATTTAAAATTCAATATATATTATAAAAGGAGATGTTTGGAGAACTACACACTGAAGAAAGTACAGGAGGACTTGCATACATAACTGTATTCACTTCACCATTTGAAAAATAATAAACAAAAGTAGCAGTTTATATTATACGCAAAATGAATCACTGTAACTAAACCAGAAAATAGTCAGACTGAAATACTTTTCATAGCTATAGAAGTATTTCCACAGTGAAGTGAATAAGAAATAATATACCTAAAACGATTCAGGAAACATGAACCTTTTTATTGTATGTGTGTATGTACAATGCCACCTATTTTAAATATCCACACACACATATATCTCTGTATATGCACACATGTCAATAAATATGAAAAAAAACTGTCCTGTCTCAGTAGTTAGTATGTACAATTTACATTAGGTGATTTACATTATTATTACTCACATATGTAGGTGACTTATTAATTATTGTGTATCTTCTAATAATTTATATCTATAAATGTAAAGAAGTTTAAGTACACATTAGTTAATAACTAGCAACTATAGATTTTTATTTTGAATTTGAATGTGCAATAAGGTAAACAATTTATATGATATACATTTCTGACTTTCTGATGAATGAGATTTTCAAGGGGAAAAAAGAATGTTGAATCCACAACATAATTTTTCAAGTATTGAATTGTTTATAAATTAATACATTTGAAGAATCCCGAATTTTATTGGAAGTGTGTGCCTTTAAAAACTCTTGCTCCATCTTTGAACTGATCTGCAAAATATTCACTCATTACCATTTGTTTAGATTTTTTGATGGGTATTCTTCTTATCATTTATTTGTTTAAATAATAAAAACATCTAAATTTTACTTCTCTCCCTTTATTACAAAAAAGTTTCATTCAGAATATTCTTCTCTGAACCATATTTTTTTTCCTGGTAAGATCTATTAATTTTTGAGGTGTTATTTAAAAATCTTTTCTCTCTTTTAGGCATTTTTTAAAAAAACCAGAACATGACAATCTTCTAATTATTTACTGTTCCAATGAACTTTGTAAAGAATAATGTAATGTGTCATACTTTTTGTGTGGATGTATGTCTACATGAAAACTCTATGTATTGGCATTTCAAAGTCACAGAGTATTTATGTACATCACTTATTTATTTATTATTTATTTTGTGTGTATTTCTCTGTGTATGTACATGCTCATATCAAGGTGCACTTGTGGAGGTCAGAAGATGTTTATGGGACTTAGTTTATTTTTTTATTTTTGGTCCCAGACATGATCTCAAGTCTTCAAACTTGGCAATATACATGCTTATTCAGTGAGCCATATTGTAGGCTTATGTACATTTATTTTTGCAATAATTCTTCTTTGTTTTCCTTTTTTGGTACAAAGGATTGTTCTTTAACTTGGAATCCTGTTTAACATTCCAAGTGCTGGTATTACAGACAATACCTGACTTGTGCTTCATATACATGCCCTCAGCAGGCTAGTGATTGTCTACAATATGGCAAGCGAATAATGCCATTCTTGTTCAGCGTTATTTTACATTCATGAAAAATAATTTTTTGAAGTGCTTAGACTTTAAGGAGTTTATGGGATCAACTTTGAAAATGTGGAATATGTTAATATAGCATTATGTTTTTTTATTTTTTCTCTTTTTTGGTTGCTGAAAGAATAATAGGAAAGAGAAAATTACTCCATCATATTAAATAATAAATCAATGAGATTTCTGTATCTTACCTTTGGTCCTTCCTGGGGGATTATAGCTCCAAAGTATCACAAAGTTTTGGAAATAAATGTAGGATCTCAACATAGTATCAAAATACCGCTGTAAAGACATATCAGAAATGGCCTCAGATTGTCAACGTTCCAAACAGGGACTAGAACAAGTACAAATTCTAACTATGGAAAGACTCCACAGCATAGATCTTAATGAATAGCCATAGGTAAATGCAAACCAATCTGAAAGTCCTTAAACACATAAGGAGAATTGGCATGAGAAAGGTAAGGAATGGGGAAAGACAAAATAGATGCAAAATCAGGTCTACAAAACCCGTGTGAGCTATTATATATAAGTATATTTACATGTTTTAGTAATAAAAGACAGACCTACAGGTAATATCAGAAATATTTAGATGCAAAATCAGGTCTACAAAACCTGTGTGAGCTATTATATATAAGTATATTTACATGTTTTAGTAATAAAAGACAGACCTACAGGTAATATCAGAAACATAACACATTAATAAAAGTAAAATACAATTATAAGGTATATACAGACAGTCATATGTGCATGCATATATCAGTAAATTTAGATTAATGTTTGCATATATATGATAGAAATAATAAACTAGACCACATAAATATTAAAATAACCTGTGGAAAATTTAATAAATATTTACATTTCCAAGGAATGAATCAATGTTAAAAACGTTAGTGGACAGAATATAAAACCAAAAGCATACTTAATAGGATTTCTATCAGGGAAGGAGATCAGCTTGAGATGCAGCACTACATGACAAAGAAATAGTCCAGGGATTTCCAGAAAAGTTTAAAGACACCAATTCTTAGACTCAAGAAATTCAACACACTAAAGGAGATAAATGAAAAGAACTAGACACATACCCAATTAATTGTGAAACTACAGAAGACAGAAACAATGTAAGAAAAGAATTGAGATTATTCACAACAGAGCTGTAATTTTTCTAACAAATGGCTTTTTAAGATTAATAGAAGTAAATCTTCATGAGTGGTACTGATTTAAGTGCCTTAGACAAAAAACTAAATAGAGTAAATAAAATTCAGTTTAGATAACTCAAAGTAAAGATGCATGTGGACAGTGTATTTTCTTATGATTTTATTAATTATATTGAATAAATACCACTAGAAAAGTATATTAAGCTTACAGCTATGCTATTGTACAAATTGCTATTAAGAGAATATTAAGGCCAGGCGGTGGTGGCACACGCCTTTAATCCCGGCACTCTGGAGGCAGAGACAGGTGGATCTCTGTGAGTTCAGGATCTCTGTGAGTTCAAGGCCAGCCTGGGCTACCAAGTGAGTTCCAGGAAAAGCACAAAGCTACACAGAGAAACCCTGTCTCAAAAAATAAAAATAAATAAAAAAATAAAAATAAAAAAAAGAATATTAAGAAATTGATATAAAGTGATTAATTTGTAAACTATGAAGCCATATTATTATTTAATATTTTTATTGCTTAATATTAATTTAATTCACTTGCACAAATATATTTTAAATAATTTAAATAAATACATGGAATGTACACAAGCTCGCTTTTAAACCAAATTGTACACACAAACACAGTAATTTTCAAGGTTTATCCATTATATTAAGTTAAAAGTATATTTACATGGCAAATCCCAGATTTATTGAAGTTTTGTCATGATTTTCTCATTGATTGAGAGCTATGTGGAATATTTTACTTGTCATGGCTCATTCATATCACCGTGATGTCATTATTGCTTTAAGACCATTTTATAAGTTGTAACATTGTCATCTGTAATGTGAATTCTTATGTCTGTATCAATCATGTGCTATATTACAGTTAGAAAATGAAGTCTAGGAATGCTATCCTTAAAGTGTACATTTTTCCTTAGTCAATAAGACTCAAATATGTATAATATCTGTAGTTATTGATGAACATATCTAAATCAAATTTTTATTTAAAGAAAGAAAAAAGTATGTAGCTCTTTGTCTCCAAATTAAATGAGTTTATTAGTTCTTCCACATTTTGGTACTTCTGTCTTAGTTTTTTTTTTTTCATTTTATTTTATTTTATTTTATTTTATTTTATTTTATTTTATTTTATTTTACAATACTATTCAGTTCTACATAACAGCCACAGATTTCCTTGTTCTCCCCCTTCCTGCCCCCTCCCCTTCCCCCCAGCCCACCCCCCATTCCCACCTCCTCCAGAGCAAAGCCTCCCCCGAGGAATGAGACCGACCTGATAGACTCAGTCCAGGCAGGTCCAGTCCCCTCCTCCCAGATTGAGCCAAGTGTCCCTGCATAAGTCCCAGGTTTCAAACAGGTAACTCATGCAATGAACCCAGGACCGTGTACCACTGCCTAGATGCCACCCAAACAGATCAAGCCAATCAACTGTCTCACCTATTCAGAGGGCTTGATCCAGTTGGGGGTCCCTCAGCCTTTGGTTCATAGTTCATGTGTTTCCATTCGTTTGGCTATTTGTCCCTGTGCTTGATCCAACCTTGGTTTCAACAATTCTCGCTCATATAAACCCTCCTCTTTCTCGCTAGACTCCCGGCGCTCCACCCGGGGCCTAGCAGTGAATCTCTGCATCCAGATTCCTCAGTCCTTGGATGGGGTTTCTGGCACAACTATTAGGGTGTTTGGCCATCCCATCACCAGAGTAGGTCAGTCCCGGCTGTCTCTCGGCCATTGCCAGCAGTCTTTTGTGGGGGTATCTTTGTGGATTTCTGTGGGCCTCTTTAGCACTTTGTTTCTTCCTTTTCTCATGTGGTCTTCATTTACCATGGTCTCCTATTCCTTGTTCTCCCTCTCTGTTCTTGATCCAGCTGGGATTTCCTGCTCTCTTTCCCTTGACCCTCGCCCTTCATTGCTCCCACTCATGTCCAGGTTGTTCATGTAGATCTCAGCCATTTCTGCGTCATTGGGCGATCCTCATGTCTTTCTTGGGGTCCTGTTTTCCAGGTAGTCTCACTGGTGATGTGAATAGCAGTTCAGTCATCCTTGTTCCACATCTAGTATCCTCCTATGAGTGAGTACATACCATATTTGTGTTTCTGAGTCTGGGTTACCTCACTCAGGATGATTTTTTCTAGATCCATCCATTTGCCTGGAAACCTCATGATGTCATTGTTTTTCTCTGCTGAGTAGTATTCCATTGTGTATATGTGCCACAATTTATTTATCTATTCTTCAGTTGAAGGGCATCTAGGTTGTTTCCAGGTTTTGGCTATTACAAACAATGCTGATATGAACATAGCTGAATAGCACAGACACTGAGAGAAACAATCAATCAATGGGACCTCTTGAAACTGAGAAGCTTTTGTAGAGCAAAGGATACGGTCAACAAAGCAAAGTGACAGCCTACAGAATGGGAAAAGCCCATCAGTTGGCAAACAAGCCTTTATCATATTGGTTTTAGAGAAACATTTCATGATAAAATTTTATTACTAATATTTTCTTTAAGTTCTCTACTCAATACACTGTTAAGTTTTGTGAGAGAAAGTTGACAATATTTGCAACTGAGTGTTGGGTATTCCTCCATATGATAATGTTCAGTATTTGTTTACTTACTGTTGGACATTTTTCTCTTACACATATTATCAATATTATATGAGGTTTTGGACTTCTATATTTTAACTCTTTCTGCATGTGTGCATCAGGTGCTAATATTCTAAGGTTTGAATGTGACTTCGCTTTTGTTGTTTATTATTCATTTAGCAAATCATAGAGGAATCTATATATTACATAATACATAATCATAAATATATCACACTGACCGTTCAGTCTTGCAGGATGCCTGTGCAGATTTTCCAAAAGAAAAAGGTCGTGTAATTAAAATCTTCATGTTGATCTTATCTCACTCATCCAAACAGAGGCCAAACTGACTTTCTAATTCAGGAATGCTCTCTTTTCCTTTCCAGCCATCTTTCCTGATATCCCATTTCCCTGTCACAGAAATGTGTGTTTTGGCTAGTAACCACGAGCAATTCTGACCCTGGACTCTGTAGCAGAGGTGTAAATTTTCCAGACAGAACTTTACAGTGTGACAACATACAGAATGACACATATCTGTTCATGTTGCTTCACGAAGACAAACTCCCTCTGTCTGTTAGCTTTAGCATAACCACAAGCAGATGATACTCCTTCGTGTTTTCAAGTATCTTTAGCAGTCACTTTCACAAAATTGTCATTTTGAATACAGCCTGTCATTGTGATAAACAGAGGGGGCTCTGATGATGACTTTGGTTTTTAAGGTGATTCCTTATTTGATTGCATGTATTTTAAAAGGTGACAAAATAAAGCCAATTATACATAGTATTCTGGATTTGATTTTCATGGCCATAGGTAGCTAATACATGAAATTCTTTGTGACTGAGAAATAATACAGTGAAATAATTTCTCTCATGTGACAGAATAATAATGATGTTATGAACACTGAGAGATCTAAAGCCAGTGTCTTTAGCAAAGTACAACAGCATAAAATCAAAAGGCCGCACATTTGTGTCTTCATTCCTTTGTTTATTTGAATAATCATTGAAGTAAAATATGACTTGCAATGTCAGTTAGGGGAGACTTTTCTTCATTACTATGATAAACTACCCAATGCTAGGTAATTGACAGAAAAAAGAGGTTAATTGATTTCACATTTTTTTTAGTTTAAAGGACATAGTGTCACTATCATTGGCTTGTTCTTGTGAAGACTACATAAAAGATAGCACCCTTTAGGAGATTATGAGAGAGAGCATATCAAGAGTGGAAACTACAATAATACCAGCTTGATTTCTTCATGGTCTGTGATCCAACCATGTTTTGTATTTAACAATAGAGTCCTCCCATCCAGTTCTGAAGAATAATAAAGAACAAAGGTAATAGACTGTAATGTTGGGGGAGGCGGTGTCTATGGGGCTCCCAGACCAACAGCTCCAAAAGAGGAAGTCCATTCCTGTCACTGAGCTTTCTATTTGCTAGTCTTTGGAATCTGGGAGAGGCTTCGTCCCCTGTTATAGGGTAACTCAATTTACACTCTTTATATTTGTGCATGTATAGGTATATATTTTGGAAAGAGTCTACAGTAGAAGGTTTCCATATTGTATTTTTAAAGGTCTTCTGTGTTAGTTATCCCTCCATATATTCCCTCTTTTTTTCCTGGCCTCCTTCCCCTATAAGTACTAACATTCGTCGATCCATATTTTCCCATTCTCCCTTTCTACCACTTGTCTTTTGCCATCTATACTTTTAATTCTCCTCAGTGCTCCCATATGGATTTCCAGTTGCCTATTGGTATTCAAATTTTAACACAGTATCTAATGATTCACAACCAGCACCCACATATAATAGAAAACACTGGTCATTTATCTTTCTAGATCTGATTAGAATTATTTCTAGTTCTATATAATTTTTCTCTATTTTTTATTTTTCTTAATTGCTGAATAATAATAGTTCATTGTATAGATGTACCTCATTTTTATTATTCTTTTATCAGTTCGTGGGCATCTACGCATTTCCTAGCTATTGTGAATAGAGCACCAATCAACATGGATGAGCTCATACTCCAGAAGCAGGGTATAGATAAGAGTCTTTTGGGCATATACCCGAAAGTGTAATAGTATTGATCTTACTGAGTAGCTTTCATGATGCTAGAAGGTGCTAACATCAAACCATGTTTTAACACCAAGAGTTACTTAAGGAACAGCCTGGCAAGATGTGTACATTGGGATGAATGTTAAGCGGGGGGGGTAACAACTGCTTCTTGATTGAATCTATCAGGATGTAGAATACTCAGGGACCTCTCTAGTACCATGACTGCCTGCATGCTACCATGTTTCCTGCCATGATGATAGTGGACTAAACATCTGAATTGTAAGCCAGTCCAAGCTAAATGTTTTCCTTTCTAAAAGTTGCCATGGTCATAGTGTATTTTCATAGTAATAGAAACCCAAACAAGAAAACATCCTAAGAACAACATCCTCCATGTTTTAATTATTTCCCACCAGGTCTCATTTCTTAAATTTTCTACATCCCAATACTAGTATATATAGAACTAAAATTATAAGTAATCATAATCAAATTAAGCAGACCTTACCCATAAACTTAGTCACAAACACTGCATGCTAAGTGTAAATTCACATGCAAAGTCTTTTGACCAGTCTTTAGTCACTGAGATGTTGGTTATATTTAATGTGATGTGTGATGAATTCTTTGATTTAGGGCTATGCCAAATGATATTCATTTAGTCATTTTTGGACTCTTTATGATCCAGACACTAGAAGTTCCAAATATGCAGAATATACATAGACACGTTTCAGAGGTTCTGCAGAGTCAAATTCAGTACAGGTTGTGGGCTTCTTTTACCTGTGACCAATCTCAAGAGAAATACTTGATGGATCAAGGAATCAAAGGAAGTAATGTCCACATCAATTGCAATAGCTACATAGTAAAAAGAAAATAAACCTGAGAAACTACTGAGTTATGTTTGAAATTGTGTTTGCAGGGAAGTAAGGAGTGCCTATGCCCTGAGAGAGTGTGTCAGTATAATGGGTGAGGGGTTTTGGATCTCTCATTAGTCTATCACTTTCTAATGCTGTTGGACTATAATTACCCATATCCTATACAGCTAAGATCTTTTATCTCTGATATTGACAATGATGAGACAACTACAGTGAAAAGTCCTGCTCAGGGAAAGGATGAAAAAGTAGGATAGGTGAGTGTAGGAAAGGTGAGTGGAGATATTTTTGAGTATTTCTTGCACTGAGATTATGTTTTATTTACTTGCAAATGGTTTGTGTATAACTGGCAGAATTCTTGTGTGCTATTTATGTATTACACACACATAAAACACACACAGACACACACACACACACACACACGGCTGAAGGTTCTACATATATGTACGTGTGTGTGTGTGTGGTTGAAAGCACAAATGGTATTAATTAAATAATTCTGAAATATTTGAGATCTTAGTGCATTTATATGTGAACAAATATAGCTAAATGATTATGAAGAACTTACCAACATATTGGATAATTCTACTGAAATTGCCTTGGATCTTGCTGCTACTTTATTATTTACAAATATGTTTTGGTTTTCTATATCATTGTAGTAAGTCACAACATGATTCTGTATAAAGTGAGCTTCTTTCCAAATCAGTGTTTTTCTCCTTTAGTAAAATAAAGTTACAACAGTTAGCTTTGGAATATTATTTACATGGTACATTGGCATTTTCTTATTTCTGTTTTGTAGTTTAGAGATGCTGACTATTGAAATAGAGCTGCTTATTAATATGTATACTTTAAATTTACCAAATTTGAAGCACTGAAAGTTATCATGGCACTTAGATAGATTATTTACCTTATTGCTTGTTATCCTTTTTATTATAGTTTTCTACTTTTCTTGTGTTTAAGTCTATTTTAAGATTCAAAATTAGTAATATCTATATCTTTCTCCAAATTACATGATACTAATATTCTCTTCTTCTGCTCTTTCAAATCATCATCTTGAAAATTAAATTAGGTAGGAAAATAGCAGGTTAGATGCAGAGGAATAAAAAGATGGTAAGTTTTAGACAGTGATCCAGATTATGTAAACACATGAGAACACACACACACAATGCAAAAATAAATTATGTGTTAACTCCAAGTGCTAATATAACTAGAAATACATAAATAGGAAAGAAAAACATATGTAAAAATAATGATTGAATTATTTAAGCATGATAAAAGACTGTAAATCATAAATCACCAAAGGGTCACCGAATAAGCACAAAAATTACCAAAAAAAGGTACATCAGGATAGTAATAATTATATTACTTGAGTTGATGATACACAAATTTATACAGAAAAATGTACAAAAAAGATGAATCTTTTGCCTCTAACGTGGCCTGATGAATTGTAATACATTGCCCATTCAAATGAACTGCCTTATAGGAAATCATCATTGTATCAGATTCTCAGAATAGAACTCTCTTCTTACTCGACTTGTTTTGGACATATTTTTTGAATCATCCAACTCTTTCTCAACTGATTCATCTGTTTTGTATTCCATCCTCTTTTTCACAGAAGCACTGTGACAAGGACATAGATTTAGGAGTCAATCTTCTCTAGCTTCAATTCTGGGTCCAGCAAATCATTATTTATATTGGCCTTCCCCAGCCTTCCATTTTTTCCTGCACCACATCCAGATACCTATTTACTCTATAGAGCTATTTAACTATAACATTCAACTACCTTTTATAAATGAATTCCCTGGCCAAATACCTGTAACAGAGTAAATGTCTAAAGAATTGAAGCTGCTATTATGTTCGTTAACATAGACTACTCTTCATTTCATGGTCTCAAATTGCTTGGTGGAATAATGTGTCCATAATAGAAACATTTCAGCACCTTTTGGAGACATATAAAACATGAATACATTAAAGGTATTGGACTATTCTTGACAAGTTTGCTTTAAAACGAAATAGTCACATAACAGGAGAAATTTCAGTGAAGTCATCCATTGTCCTCTATTTGTTCTTCTGAATACAAACCCATGCCACAGGCTCCAACATTCTGTTAATGTACAGTGGCATGAGAAGTAACTGCAAAATAAAGTGTTATAGGTCATAATAATAAGACATGTGTGTTCAAAGTCAAGAACTCTAACTAACGAGGAAGTGCCTGAAGCAAACACAGATTGTTAAAAATCATTTCAATTTTAAAACCTAACAACTTTCCCAAATTCCCAAGTAGGTATTACTAGAAGAAAGAAAGTCAATTTTTTGAACTTTTATTTTTCCATTGGGAAATGCACTAGTGCTGATAGTACTGTGTGAATTCATATCAGTATATAATTTTACTGAGATTCAGATTTAAACACCAAACTATTATTTTCTTCCTATCGTCATTGCAAGTAGGAAGATAAGAAAATAATTTCTAAATGAAACTAGATCTTGCTTCTTATTTACTGAAAATATCCAAAGGACATTTTAGCTCAGCATAAAATATTTTGCAATTACTCTCTTCCTTTCAGCCACATATTCATTTTGATGCTTTATTTTAGTGTCTTACTGGGACAATGTGTGTACCTATCATAGCTGTGTATCTTCGTATGGGATTTATCTGGTTCTTGAATGTCCCCTTTCCCTCTATTCATCAGATGCATTATTTTCTTTCAAAGTTGAGATCCAATAAATGTTTCAATGTCTAAAATGACTCTAGTGTAATGTTTGATCAGTAGAGGGGAAGCATGGGAGAATGGCAAAACACAGGTTTTATGCTATTGTGCTACAAAGAAAAAAATCAAGATTTGAATTTTTATTCTTGCTCCCTGTGTGATCAGGAACAACAGTTTTAATGTCTTCAAGAATCCTTTGACTGTTCTTTAAAAGGAGAAAATTGGAGTGAGAGGTTTATGAGCTAAATAAATGTCATGAGAGCTCTCAACCCAAGTTCTTTGATGAAAAATATTCATGATGTGCCTGTAGGGCTTGTGCATGTTTGGCATATTTCATTTGTTTAAAAATGCTCATTACAGATGAAAATAATAGTCTGAGTGGCTATGGTGTCTATGAAGACATGGATGCAGACTGTTTGAAAGAAAGAGGCCAAGAAGAACTCTAAGTAGCCAATAGCTTAGCTGTATGAAATGTTGGGAACAATTTCCAAACAGAAGGATCTGGGCTGGGGAGAAAACTAAATATATCTCCAGGCTCCGGAAAAAAATCTTATCTGTGAGTGCATTGAGGAACCTAAAACAGCCTGTTGTCATAAAGTTTTGTGGTTCTAGACTGCTGTGATTTGTCAACATGGGTAGCTTTTCTTTCCCTTCCATTTATTTATTTATTTATTTATTTATTTATTTATTTATTTATTTATTTGTTTATTTATTTATTTGTTTGTTTATTTTTATTTATTTATTTATTTTTACTTTCTTTGCTTTTTAATTGTTTATTTACTGAAAATAGACTATTTTTTTCATATAATACATCTCAATCACAGTTTCCCATCCCTCCAGTCTCTCTAGCTCCTCACTATCTCCCATTTCCCCCAGATCCACTTTCCTTCTGTTTCCTCTTTATAAAGAGATAGTCTCCAAAAGAAGAAAGACATCCAGATAGGATAAATCAAAATGCAGTAAGACAAAGCAAAAGCCTCATATTGATGTTGCAGAATATTTATTTACACTGTAAAGATGTGTCTCTGCCTAAGGTGACTTCTGATTGGTTTAATAAAGAGCTAAATGGTCAATAACTAGGCAGGAGAGAATAGATAGGAATTCTGGGGAGAGAGAGGATTCTGAGAGGAAGAGAATCGGAGACACCAGCAATACACAGAGGTAGTTCAGACATGTAGAATAGAGAGAAGTAAAAGCTACATGGCAGAATGTAGGTTAATAGAAGCAGATAATTTGAGTTTTAAGAGCTAGTTGGGGAAAGGTCTAAGCTAAAGACCAAGCTTCCATAATTGATAATAAGTCTCTATGTCATTATTTGCATGCAGGCAGTTCAAGAAAGTCCAAGGAAAAGCTATATCTAGACTGGATAAGAAACCCATAGGAGAGAAAGAGTCTCAAGAGCTAGCAAATGAGTCAGAGAATTGCTCCCACAGTTAGTAATCCCATTAAAGCACAGAGCTAACAGCCATAACATACATGCAGAGGACCTGGTGCAGACCCCTAAAGGCCCCATACTTGCTGCTTCAGTTTCTGTGAGCCTATACAAGCCTGTTTATTTGATTCAGTGGGTCATGTTCTTCTGGTGTCCTCTCATCCCCTCTAACTCCTACAGTCTTTCCCAGAACACTGATGATTTTTTATTATTTTATCTTCTAAGTCTCAGTGGTTTAGTCAGCTGAAAATTTGACATTTTTAGCTGTCACAATATTTGTTGTTGCTTGCTAGTGATTGGTCTTGATTTTCATTATTATTGTCATTGATTATTTGTGGATTTCACACAATGCATCCCAACCACATTCATCTCCCAGTCCCTTCCTATCTACCTTTTGCCTTTGTAACCTTCCCTCCAAAACAAAATAAAATTTAAAGAAAAATAAAACACCAAAACAAAAACAAAAACAACATACAAAAAAGAAAAGCAAAAGTCTTGCCATGAAAGCTGTAGTGTGATACAGTGAGTCACACAATATACCCTTTAGTTCATATATTGCAATGAGTCATTGGTCTGGTTCCAGAGCTTCTGGATTCTGGTACATCCTCAATACTGGGAACTCACTGGGACTCCTTTTGGATATCCCGTTGTTGCCTTATGTCATGAAGATCCTGCAGCTTTGGATCTGCACGTCTGGTCCCTCCACACGCTCCAGCAATCCATTGACGAGGTAGATGTTGGAGCGGGCCACCTCATAGCACTGGTTCTGGGTTTGGGCCGTAGATGAGTTGGTCTACCTGCCATCTTCTACTTATCAATACCACGAGGATGAGCTTTCCAGCATTGCCCTGGCTAGCTTACCAACCTCAGCATAGTAAGGGTCTGGGTCAGTTCTGCTCTCATACACTAGAGGCCAGGCTACCCACACCCACACCACCAGAATCAGCTCTATTGTTTTGCCCAGGAGAGGTGCATAGTCCACTCTTCTATGTGTTGCAGCCAGTGAAGGGCTGGTAAAGCTCTCCCACGCTCCTGACCCTGGGGCCATCTGCCAACCTGCTCCAGGTGGCAAGGGAGGATGGCATCTTTCCTTCACTCATACCACCACATGTCAGACATGGGAGGCTCTGTTCTCCTGCTCTCAAGCCCTCAGGGCTGGCTCACCTGCACACCTGCCTACAGGATCATCTCTAATATGTTTCCAGGGCAAGGTCCGGGACTCATTTTCCTAAATGCCGCAGTTGGTGAGGGACAGGGTCCGCTCTCCCACTTGCTTGACTCCATGACCAGTTTTCCTGACTGCAGCAGGTGGTGAAGGACGAGGAGGCATCTCTCTTGCATATGCCACCAAATGACAGACTGATAGTGGGCTATCTCTCCCACTCTCATCTCTTCAGGACTGACTCCTGGCTTTTAAAAAACACTCCTTCTTCATCCTCACTTCCACAGTGTATTTAGATATGGACTTATGCTTTTTATCATTCCTATGTTACTGAATTTAATAATTACATTCTTAGCAAATCCGTGAATATTTTTAATGACTAACTTCTAGATATTACCTGGACCACAATATCTGCATCCGTTCTTCTTATGCTTCAAAATTAGTTGTACATTAAAATTTCTCAGGACAATTTTCCTATTTCTGCATCTTACTAAACCTTTAAAGTCACCAGTTTTGAAAATTACTAGCACACTTTTCTTCTTAAAAACAATTCCAGGAAAAGAGGCCATGAATTTGAAAGATGGCAAAAGGAAGTACATGAGATGGTTTGCAAAGAAGAGAGGGAAGGAATAAATGATGTCATTATGATCTCAAGAATAAAACTTTATGATACTTCTTGTTAATTTTTATGTGCTTCTCTCTCCCCCCTGCCCTCTCTCTGTGTGTCTGTGTGTGCAGTTGCACAAATGTCAAGTAATAAAAAGGATGTCAAAAACAACTTGGAGGATTTGTTTCTCTCATTCTTTTAGTGGCTCCTGGGAATTACACTCAGGTTATTAGACTTGGCTGCAAGTACCTTTACCCACTGAACCATCTCCCCAGTCCCTCTGCTATGCTGTCAATGTATCACTTTATTACTTTTTCTTCTGAGTACACTAACTTCAGTGTGAACAAATTCATAGCAGAAACAAAAGCTTTGATAGACTTTTAATCTATTAATTTTGTTAACTAAGCTTGTTGTGTTTTGTGTGGCTGACTTGTTGGTTAGTGAAAGCTGAAATATTAACTCATAGAATTGTTGTTTGAGAACAGCTTGTGTCCTGGTTTTGATGTTCATTCTTCTGGGGGCGGGGATTATAATCTTTCTTTCTAGGAACATGAGACAATAGCCATTTTGATATTTGTCAAATCTAAGCATTTCTCTTGTTTTCTTTCAGGCTATACTAGTATTTTAAATTTTGAGTAAGAACTTGACTGAGACTAAGAATTAAGAATTCTTGATGAGCTAAGAAGTAACTTGGGTGGCAGAGTGGGTACTCTGTATAAAGTGGGTGTGGTGGTGCATGCCTATAATCCTTGCTTTTCTTAGAAGCCCACAAGTAGATTCTTTTATTACTGATTAATAAAATTCTTTTGTTTTTGGTTAATAAAGTTTTAAGCAAACAAAGTATATTTCAGCCAGTTCCTTTTATATGGCAGGCAGCTGTATGTGGTTTCAGTGTAGCAGATTCCTGTCCTGTTTCTACTCTACAAAAACTTTAAACAAGTGGTCAGCTAATCATCTATTTTTCTTTATACACAATAGAGTCATTTAATTTTCTTTCACAGTTTTGTTATTTCAAGGTGCATGCCAGGATCTGTAATTAATTCTGTAAGCTACATGACCAAGGAACTCAGGCCTAACCTTGGATGTAGAGACATAACTGTTCTTTTTAGTCATAAGCCTGTTTTTCCACAGGCAGAATTCATAGATCTATAATGTGTAAAACTTCCTTGTTTTCATTTTCCATCTTCTTCGGACCTCTTATCTAAGAAAAGGAAGGTAACATTTAGCCTAATTTTTTTTTGCCTTTTAAAAAAATTTTCTTATTGGAGCAATTGGCAGGGTAACCTAAACCATTTCCCTAATCGTGTTTACTAACTGTCTTAACCACCTATATCTTTTAGCCTAATTCAGAACGTTCAATTAAATCATAGATCTAACTAATCATCATTGCTCTTATAAAATAATCTTCATTATGATCTGCAAATAAATGGCCAGTAGAGGTTATGGAATGCCCTGAAGCTGGAGTTCCAGGTGATTATGGACCTCCCAATGCAGGTGCAAGGAACTGAACTCAGATCCTCGGAAAGATCAGTCAGTTCCCTGAACCTTGGAGTCATCTCTCTAGCTTTTTCAAAATTCATTTTAAAACATCTCAATAACATTCTTATGTACTCCAATACTATCAATGGAGATATGCAATACATCCACCAAAATTTATTTAGAGAAATATACTTAGTTTTTTATAGCAGTTATATTTTTTCCCTTGCTTTAAGAATACAGTTGCCTGTATGATTTTAGACATAAAAATCAAGTTATTTTACTTTCCTTTTATGTAACCGTCTTAAAGCCACTTTAAAAAAACAAACAAAACCATGCTATGCTAATAATTTGAGTGAGAAATAGATATATCTGATATTTATATATATATTTAATGTTGTTATTCAACTTTTGTTACTAATTAATTAAACATATTCTGTGTATATTTTCCTGAAAATTACATAAATCCAATTTATAAAAAGACTTGAATTCTACTAAAAATCAGGGAATAAATTAATCTATGATTAAATGACAATGGATATATGGATAGACATGTCTTCTCATTCATTAACTAAATTTAGTAGTAGAAACTGTACTGAAAGTACTTACAATTTAGAAATGTTAAGTCTTAGAGACATCTTCCAATGATAATTCACTAATTTCACTATGCCAAACATCATATATATTATATTAACATCCCTTGGCTTCCACACTGAGTATCTACCTATAAAGAAATTACTTGAACTGAGGTCAAAATTGAGCAAAATAACAAAATCTATGTTCTCAGAAAAGAAGGTGCCAGAATACATGTGCCTTGACTTCCTCAGCAAATCCTCGGTACACTCTAATGCAGAAAGAAGTACTGCATGGACACAGGGGTTACGGAATTTGGGTGAAGTGAGAACAATTTGATACAGTAGACAAATGCAGTGATAAACATTCAGGTAGAGAGTGGCATATGACTTGATATTTCCCACAGTTGGGTGAAATAGTGTCAAATGGGGTTTGGATGACAAAGTGCTGAGTTCTAGGAGAGATGTGAGGCTCTTACCCTTTCTCATAGTATTAAGTGTGGTGGTATTGTGTTCCGCAAAATATTGTGTACTCTAATAAATTTATCTGGGGTCAGAGAACAGACAGCCACTAGATACAAAGGCTAGAAAATGGTGGCACTCCCACCTTTAATCCTAGCATTCCAGAGATGGAAATCCCTCTGGATCTCTATGAGTTCAAGGCCACATTGGAAATAGCCAAGCATGGTGACTCACACCTTTAATCCCAGAAAGCCAGCCTTTAATCCCAGGGAGTGGTGGTAGAAAGCAGAAAGATATATAAGTCGTGAGGACCAGAAACTAGGAGATTTTGGCTGGTTAAGCATTTGGCTGGTTAAGCATTTGGCCTGGTTAAGCTTCAGGCTTTTGAGCAGTAATTCAGCTGAGACCCATTCCGGATGAAGACTCAGAGGCCTCCAGTCTGAGGAGACAAGACCAGCTGAGGATCCGGTGAGGTGAGATAGCTGTGGCTTGTTCTGTCTTTCTGATCTACCAGCATGGACCCCAATAACTGGACTCAGGTTTGATTTTATTAATAAGAACTTTTAAGATTCCTGCTACAATTAAGCACACTTCTCTGTGTATAAAGTTTAACCACACATTATAAAATATGAAACAAAGCAACTGTACACATGGTGCATTTCTCATCTCTATTGTTATTAGAAGCTCAGTCTGTGTAGTAGATTTCTGTGGAAGTTAATTTCAAGGAAATGAAATAGGTCAGTGAGTTGTATGATGTTTCTATTACCAGGAAGTCATGGTGAAATTATAGGGTTCTTGACTCTACTTCTGAACTGGTGCCTCAGAACATTTTAAGAAAGGAAGATTAAATAAGTGTACCATTAACTAATTAATTTAAAAATTAACAAAATAAAAATAAGAAGATGAAACAAAAACTATCGCATCAAAGTTGGACAGGACAAACCAATAGGATGAACAAAGCAGAAGATAAAGCGTAAGAATCAGAGACACACTCATTCACACACTCAGAAATTCTATAAAACAGCTGAACTTTAAGCTGTAATATAAGCAGAGGACTTGGTGCACACCAGTGCAGGACCTGTGCATGCTGCTTCAGTTTCAGTGGGCCCATATGAGCTTGGCTCATGTTGATTTAGAGGGCATTGTTCTCTTGTGGTCCTCTATTCCCTATGGCTCTTTACACCTCCTCTTCTATGGAGTTCCCTGAACTCCAAAGGGAGGGATTTGGTGGAGATATTCCATATAGAGCTGAGTGTTCCAAGGTCTCTCACTCTGTGTCTAGTGCCTAGTTGCTGGAGTCTATATTGTTCCTCTCTGTTGTAGGAGGAAGTTTCTTTGATGATGACCAAACAAGGCACTGATCTTTGAGTATAGCAGAATACAATTAGGAGTGATTTTAATCACTGCATTTTATTTATCCTCTTCTTAGACAAGTTTCATTTGGTTTTACTCCAGGTACCTGGGCTATCTAGTCTTGTTCTTGGTTACCCAAGCAGTATCAGGTATAGGTTCCATTGGATGGGATGGGCCTTAATTTGAATCAATTATTGGTTAGTTACTCCCACAAGCTTTGTGCCACCATTATCCAGCATATTGCATGCAGCACACCATTGTTGGTCAAATGGTTTGTGACTAGGTTGGTGTTTATGTTTCTCTTTTGGAAACAGACAGGGTACCTTCATGTACCAAAGGTGTTAGAAGGTAGGGATGAAGGCTCTGTGTTGGCACCACTTCTCCATCTCCATGTCAAATGAGTTGTGTAGGTGTTCTCTTCAGCAATGGGAGCTTGATGTCTATTTATGGAGAGCAGACCATAGTATTGGCAACAGCCTGGATTATTTGAGGATTCTCAGTGCCCCCTTTAACCAACAACTCAATTAGATGTAATCCAATTCCCAAACTGGAAACTTGGTTTGGTGACAAGACATGGCCAGTTAGGCTAGAGAGATGGCTCGGTCATTGAAGGCTAGGCTCAGAAACAAGTAGATATTTATTTTTGACATGATAGTAACAACATTTCTTCCCTCCCTTGTAACAGACTTGAATGTCTCCTGCCTGAAGATTAGCTTCTGTGGTACCATAAGGCACCATGAAAACTTCCAGAGGATAGAGAAAACCAACAGTCCTACCCAACTATGTTGCTTGTAAAACACATCAATAACTAGGATGGCACAATAACCCTAAGGGTATAATAGTAATATACATGCCTTTGCGATAACTAATAGCACTCTAATTGGACTTGAAACATGCTCAACAAGAGAAAAAAACAACATGCCAGATACTGGAAATATAGCTACTACTCAGTGCTAATGAAGTCATGGATATTGGAAGAGAACCAGCAACCACTACTTTATTACACCAGTACAGCCTCTAACAATTTAAACTTTTATTTTTATACCTACAGATAAATGTAGTCTTCATCCCTTAACAAGGAAAATTTACTTTGCAACAAATGGAGACCATAACATAAAATGATGGCCAATCAAGATGCAGAGTTGTGGAACTCAGTTCTAATGTCTACATATAAAAATCACTCATTTATTTAATGTTTAAATTCCTTACATATTTTAAATAAACTTTTGTAGTATAAACAAAAATATATTAAAAAACCTAATTTTCCTTTGATTATTTTTTCATTTTTAAAGTTGATCATGTGTCTGGATTTTAGTTTCATGTTCCCCATTATGATTTAATATTCCATATACTGTTTACATAATACTCTTTGACTTTCATAAAAATAAATGATTTTGATTCTCTCAGCTAATGGGAATTATATCAACACATCAGTCTTAGGATGAGCAGCTGCATTTTTGTTTTAATTAAGTAAATTCAATTTAAGTTGCTTAAATTGTGCTGCTGAGGACATGTACATTCTCCTTGACTTGAGATGGAGCCTTATCACTAAAAATCCATGGTAATTTAAAATAACACTGTGAAGCATGTATATAATATATTCAAACTACAGAACAATTCGACTTTTTGACCCAGCCGAGTGTGGAGCCCTACTATGGAACATTAGGACAACATTCCTGCTGAAGAGCTCCAACTAGCTGTCACTGTCCATTTGCAAGAGAGAATCGGATTCTGCCAGCTTGGAAATGGACCCAAACTTAGAGTTCGAAGTACAGGAAGTATTATAGACATAATGTCTAGGAAAGATTTTCCAAGTAGAAACATTTTTGTCCGAGGGGCTGGAGAGATGTCTCAGTGAGTAAAACCTGGACACACTTTCAGAGGACCCAGGTTCGTTTCCCAGCCCCCGTGGTGCTCCTGCATCTGTTGGCTCCAACTTTAAAGTTAGGCCCATACTATATTATATTAGACTTCCAAAGCCAAGGGTACAAAAATGTTGCAACTGTTTTCATAGAATGCTTGGCCACTGACCCTGATTCTTTTTTGTTGTTGCTGTTTTGCTGACAAAACATCTGTATTTCTCGGAGTAAGTTCTGAAAACTTTTTGACAATTTCCACTGTGGGCTTTCCTAAAAATGGTGAATCAGAGTTCATCTCAGGTTTATGCAAGTTTCTCAGCAAATCTCCAGGCTCAAAACTGAGAGACAGGCTTGTTTGGTAAGGTTCTTATGCAACTCCTCATGAGTGAGGCCCTCATCTCTAAGGTGAGGGCCTGATACAGTGAAATGAGGGCACCCTTTCTTACCAGGACCTGTGACACACTGGTTGAAATGACATAATAGCTTCCCCATTGCTCTTGGGATAATAATAAGTTGCATTATGATGTAGTCCCTCCTTATCCCTTTACCCTTGCTTAAAAGAGAATCACTCCTCATCTCCATGGTGTAGGTACAGTAAATTACTGCTAATTTCCCACAGAAAGCCATGCTCTCTTGTCTGTCTTTATTTACACTTCCTTCCTTCTCTGCTTCAGCTATCTTCATCTGTCGTCACACTATCAGCCTTCTTTCCAAGCACACCTTTGTCATGAAAACAGTATAGAAAAGAGGAAGACATATCTAAAGCACTGAAAGTTCCACTAAAGATGGGATGTGGAAACAGAGTAGAGAACTATACAGTTACAAAGGCCATTTAGGTGCATTGGAGCTTAGCTTTGTGATATATATAATTATGTATATATAATTATATATATATAAATTAATAATATATTTTTCTAAATGTTAGTTATGTATTTAGTAATATATGTGTGTATACATATATAGAAATGTATATAACAACAATTAATAAAAGAAGAGTTAATGAAATTGAAAGAGAGAAAGGAGGAGTTTATGGAAGGATTTGGGGGGTGGAAAGATAAGGGCAAATTTTATTTTAATCTAAAAAATATAAAATGAATAATTAAAAAATTAAATGAATAAAATAGGTAGATCACAAATATTACTGGAGATTGCACACACACACACACACACACACACACACACACACACACACACACACACACCAGTAAGACCCATAATTTCATCCCTCTCTTATGGGACTCTAAGGTTTATAGCCTTGATTATTATTTTTATTTGATAATGTCAGTTGTGTGTGCAGAAATGAGATTTCTTATTTACATTCCAATATTCTCCTATCCTTCAATTTGGAGATAGGAAGCTCAAATTTTACTCAATGTATCTCTAACTTTATCATAGAACTTAGGTCACAAAGGATAATAATAATAAAAAAAAAATCTGGAGACAAAAACATCTACAACAAAACAAAGAGTCTATTTAGTTTGTTTTCCTCATTCATTACAGTTATTTCACTTATTCCATACAGACGCATGCCTTCTATGGAACTGAGGCTTAACTATGATAACCAAACTTTGTTCGTTTTCAAATATGGTTGTATTTCTAATCTGGCACATTTTAACTTGCATTATTTGAATCCTAGTCTCTTCTAAATCATAAGGCATACATGTTCTCTGTCATAACAGATCATTCAAAGATGAGTAGTTTTCTGTATTTGGGATGCTACATGTCTATTGCCATCCCATAGCCCTTACATTTTTATTAACATAGTCAGTGAAAGAATCCTGTGTGCCCAAGAACAATGCTCTTTCAAGAAGAGTACAATATGATTAAATGAAAAAACACTTTAAATTCCATATGACCTCTAATTATAGTTTATAATTTTTAATTTGCTTTTCAATGTATTTATTGTTGCTAATTTATAACATTTAAATCAAAGCCTGAAACTTAGTTCTATTAAATAAAAAAATGAAATTCAAACTAGAAAGCTGAAGGAATGATAGAAAGTAATAATTACCATTTTCTATTTTGTCTACCATTTTTAAAGCCACTTTTATAGTGGGTAATGATATTTCTTAAGAAACAAGAAAAGCAGTGGATTTCTATGTGTTTTATTAGTGAGAAGTTGAACTTCCCTGCACTTGCGAGATGCTTCCTTCTCTAGAGACTTCTTAACATTGGTGGCTGAGAAATCAATTGAACAGAGACTGTGACATTCACACTGTCTGTCTCCTCTATCCTGTTCCTGGAACGTAAAAGAAAGTCATTTATTCTCCTGTGACTCCTCTGCTAGCACAGGATTGAGGCTTTGCAAAGCATCACTTAAGTGGGACATCCATCACTGGCAGTCCGGCTTCACTGCTTGCCAAAACTCTCACAGCCCAGTACCTGGGATGTAAACAAAGATATTGCATTTGATTTTCATATTGATCTTGTTGATTTTAGAGTCAGGATCATCCTGAGAGAACACTTTCTAGACAGGGTGGCCTTTCACTGACCTTGTGTTTCACAGCCTACCACTTCTGCTTGCTTTCCAGCTCCTTCACTGTGAATATAGATGTCCCCACTCAAACTTCACTTCTCCTCCTGTATATCTCATGTACAGCTAACAAAGAGGAATCCTCAATTTGTATGGCATGTAGCAGTTTTTAAAGTACTTTAAAAGAATAAAGTAACATTGTATAAAGGACTCAGATGGCATCCAAGGACCCTAGGGATTTAAATCTTATGTCTATTGTTTACTTATTTTAAGAATTGAGAACATCATGTACATTTTTATTTCCTAATCAAGTTAGGAGAGATATTATGTCAATCTCTTGATGTGAACATTTTTTGTTTGCTGTTTTGATTATTTATTTACTCACCGAGTATTTATCAACAGGTCTCCTTCTGGGAGCAATGTAAATAAAATATTAATGAGACAAATACATTTCCTTGCTCTAGTATAACTTTATTCAACAAATTAATGATAAATGCTTTTTAATACTAAACAAGGCTCACATGCACCAACTTACTACAACTTTAGTATTTCCTTTTCTGTAATAACTAATTAAGTTCAAATAGGTCCAGTTGCCTTGTCCTCTTTATGACAGTATTGACAGGGTTTTATGACATGCCAACCTCCTGCCTGAATTACACAGGTCCCAGAATTCCTTTTCTGGAATTTTGCAGTTAAGACTGGCTATAGAAATGTTCTCTCAAAAAGCTGGAAGATGGGGGTAAGCAGCAAAGATCCAGCATTGTAACAAACATCCACTTTCCCCAGTCAAACATGAGCTTAAATCCTGATATAATGTATTTTGTAGATATAATTGAAGTCCATAACTGCCTCTACTCAGTTTAAATTTTTTATAATTTCTCTTCTCACTGCTTTGACCAAATGCCTAAAGAACCAACTTAAAGTTGACAGTGTTTGTTTAGGCTTACAGCTCAAGAAAGTATACTCTATTCTGAATAGGAAAGCATAGGGCAGGAGTGAGAAGGTCCTGGTTACCTTGTACCCTCAGTCAGAAAGCAGAGATGAACATGCATTTTAGTTGGGCTATAAAGTCTAAGGCTTGCTCCCAAGTGACCTACTCTTAGTAAGACTCTCCTTACTAAAAAACGTACAAATTTCCTCAATGCTGTTAAAAGTCATTAGTCAAAGGGGTGCATTTCACAGTCAAAACGCATTTGCCTGGCTAGTACATTGCACACATGTGATAATTACAAATCACTTTACAAGTATTATTTCATTTAATCATCCAACACTCAACACATGCTGTTATCAATTGATGTTACACATCACCAACAGGAGACCTAGGTGGCTAAGTTGTGCTCTTGTTTCCACATATCATGAGTTTTGAGACATGATATATAGTACCACTTTTGCCCCTTCTCCAGATTCTCCGGTTTTCTGAAACCAATTACTGTTTGGTTTTAAACATTGGTTGTTTACATTTATTCTCTCTCCCCCCTTCTCCCTTTCTCCTCTCTCTGCATCTGTCTTTCTTTCACTCCATTTTCTGTTTCTCCACTCTCACACAAGGTTTCTCATTCTCTATGATTTGATTTTGATATCTAGTTTTCCAGCAACTGAGATCAGATTACAACCCTAACATGGTTTTAGAAGAGCTAAGAAGCTGTAATCTCCGTTTACAGCTGTTGTTAAGGTTTTTCTTTCCAGGGTCCTAAGCTCTCTGCATCTAGGGAGCCTGCTGTACAATGCTTTGCCTACTAGGAATCTATTTTCAAGGCTCAGCTGTATGAACAAAACAGATAAAATAAATTCATCCCTGAGTCATTCTCTCAGATTGAAGATGGCTACTGGTAGACCAATTGGCAGCTGTGAAGAAGCAAAGCTGTTTCCCTGACTGAATTTTATGCTAATCCATTTTGCCTTCTTATAACAGTTACTTCTTTTTCCATGATTGGAGCACATGCAAGGATGTCCATTTCAGTATCCACAGATTGTAATACAAATACCTGAACAAATAGGTCATCATTGGTACATAAAAGTCTGAAGTAAGCCTTTTGTGAGACTTAGGCCTAAATATCCTAAATTAAACATTGTTTGCATAAAACCTGAATAAGTTTCAAATAAAGTTGACTGACATGTATTTGTTATATTTTATTAACTTTTTGCTACATTTCTTCAGTGGGATAGAGAAAAAGGAGACTGAGGGAGAAAGAGTGAATGAAAAGAGAGATTGAGAAGCACTATGTCCTGTAGAGGTAAAGGTATATCTTGCTGGGGTCTGTTCTCTTCTAGTTTGTGGTTTGTAGGGATCAAACTCAGGTCATCAGACTAGGAGATAAATGCTTGTACCCATCGAGCTGTCTCACAGGCTGGATGTATTATATTTGAAAATGAAAAATTCTACACTACAACGTTGTATTTCAATGTCTTCACATATTTATAACAGTATATGAACTTGTTTCCAACCTGGCCATAAAGAAGCCATTCTGTTTTGTTTTGTTATTAGCTGTCTTTTTATTTTTGTTGTTAATAATCTTTCAAATACTGACATGCCATCACTGTGGTAGAATATAGAGAAATGATGAAAGCTAGAAGAAGTCTTGCATCTTTCAGAGGCAAAATCTGGAGAAGCAGTAAAACCATAGGATTTATAGTAAAACTACAGCATAGCTTATGCTAGTAGACATTATTTGTCTCAGAGGCAGAAGTCAAGATGGTCAACTTTGAGCTGAGTCTTTCAGATGAGTTTTTGAATGAAGAAGAGGAGTCAAGGAAGAGACAAGGTGGAGGGAATGATGTGACCTGTGAGGAATTGGCTCTTGAAGTGGGTAGCATGTCCTTGAGACTATGGATTGATATTAGAAACATGAAGGAGATGATATGAATTTGAGTATTGACACTAAAGCTGACAATGATAAAGACTTGGATGTATAGCAATCAGGAAACACAAAGAAATTGAATAAAGTGCATTTTTTTGCCTTTACAAAAATTATGTTTGTATATTGTGTTTTGTTCTCAGTATCATATTTTACCCAATACTCCATCAAAATCAGACCATGCATTCATTTATATGCTATACAATGGCATAGATACAGTGCTATAATAGAAAAATATCTCAAAATTAACTCTAGAATGTCCAACTTTTGAGTTTCTGGGCCAAGAACCCTAATTAGGGCAGAGCTTTTATCCCGAAAGAAGACTTGAATTAAACCTATTTTTATAGAACCAGTTGCCATTTTGTTAGTATTACCATATTAGACTTTGATATTTAAATGAGAGGATAGAAAGGGGTTAAAAAGTTTATGTAGGGCTGGGTGGTGATGGCACATGCCTTTAATCCCAGCACTTGGGAGGCAGAGCCATGCAGATCTCTGTGAGATCGAGGCCAGCCACTCTGCTTAGACAGAGTGAGATCCAGGACAGGCACCAAAACTACACAGAGGAACCCTGTCTTAAAAACACCCCCCTCCCCCCCAAAAAAAAGAAAAAAGAAAGAAAGTTTAAGTAGAAAAATTTAAGTCTGATTAGACTGATGTAGTTATAAAGAAAAAATGAGTGAGATATGTCAACTTGGTTACAACTAACAATTCTGTCAAGCACAGAGACAAGATTGTGATAGGTGAACATAATTTAGAAGCAGTTTATTGATATACTACACCATTAAGGCACTCACATTTAGTATATACACTTTATGTTACTAATAATTTGTATCTAATATAACTCATTGAAACTTCATCTAGAAATTATTTAAACCTAGTACATTTAGACACCACACACACACACACACACACACACACACACACACACACATTGTGTGTGTGTTGTATATCTAAAATAGGTAAGTTTCACCTATTCATAAATTGGTAACCTTAGTTTTCTTTGATTTTTGTATTTTCTTAAGCATATGGTGATTGCCTATTATGTGTTACAGCCTGAATAAATTAAAAGATAAATAATATTTTGTACTTTTCCTCCAAGGGTCAGAATTAATTTGAATAAACCAAAAATTTTATAATGATATATGCTATAAAACTTAAAGCAAGAAATCATAAAAATATAAAATATTCAAATCATTATAGAACATAAAAGGAGAAAAATGTCAAACTGTGTGGAAAGTCACCAAAGGGAACTTAGAAGAGGAAGTGACTTCTTAGATCTGAGAAGATGAGTAAGGATTTCAAAGGTAGAAAATTAGAGGAAATTGACTTCAGATAAAGGGGATTGTTTAGATATGCTGTGTAATTGCCACCTGTTATAGTGAATCATCCCATCCTCCCTTTAGCTGAGGTAGGGGGTATTTACATCAGATATTAGCCTAGTACTTTACATGGACAGGCTTATGACTTGAATCTAAGACTCACTCCTTTTAGGCAGTTGTATTTGACATCTAACATTCAGTGTTCTTGGCTTCAGATGAATTTGATAATGACACCTATTTTCTTTCCTTTTATAAAGATTAAGTGTAAAGTTGTAAAGTTCAAAGAACAATGACAGATTTATGGTCAGTTCTTTCATGATGGGGAACCTACACATTCATTGCTTTTTCAATTTCAAAGCAACTACCAAGTGAAAATACATTTCTGTCACTACTTGGTTTATCATTAGTGTAACTCTTATATATAAGATATACATAAGATGTGTACATATTTATGGTGTAAAACCTGATGCTTGACACATGTATACACTGTGTTATAATAATGTCATAGTAAGAATGTTTTAATTTGAAATTAAATTCTTTTCAAATTAACATGCATTAATTTGAAAAGACAAATTAAAATCTTCTAGATCCTTGAAGGACACATTATATTGTCATTGTCTCTATTCACCTTACAATGCAATTAAACAGCATAGTTCAGTTCTCTTGTTTAATTATAACTTACAAATGAAGGCAAGGCGTCCACAAAGTTTAGGACTAGATTGCTAGAAAGTATTAAATCTGTCTTAATTATTTATTCAGTTCTTACCTTTGTAACATCTGCTCATGAGTTGATTTATTTGGTCAAAGAGGTTGGTTTACAGTTCTTACACTTCAGAAGTACTTGTGCACTCCTGGTCATACAGAGGAGCACAGTTTTAGTGAGTCTCACCATGGAGCCCTTTAAAAATGCATCAATTTCTTCATGCCATATTCTTTTCCATCATTTTTTCCTTCTGTCAGTCTTAAAATGTGGTCAATTGCAAATGTGACTCCTTACAAAATTCATAGACATTTCATGTTTTGGGACACACTTTTTTAATTATTTATTTTGCATCCTGACCATTTTCCCCTTCTTTCTCTCCTCCCATTCTCTCCTCCCACCTCCCCTCTCTCCAATCCAATCTTCTCCTCCTCTGTTTCTGTTCAGAAAGGGGCGGGCCTTCCTTTGGTATCAACAAAGCATGGCATATCAAGTTATCATAAAACTAAGCACTTCCTGTTGTATTAAGACTGAGCAAGGCAACCCATTTTTAGGAATAGGTTCCCAAGAGCCAGAAAAAGTGTTAGGGACAGCCCTTGATCCCACTCTTCTTCTTCTTCTTCTTCTTCTTCTTCTTCTTCTTCTTCTTCTTCTTCTTCTTCTTCTTCTTCTTCTTCTTCTTCCTCTTCCTCTTCCTCTTCCTTTTCCTCTTCTTCTTCTTCTCCTCCTCCTCTTCCTCTTCCTCCTCCTTCTTTTAATTAAGAGATTTTCTATTCATTTTACATAGCAAACATGGATTCCCCTGTCCTCCCATGCCCCAGCCTTCCTCCCAACCCACCCCCCATTCCCACCTCCTCCAAGGCAAGGTCCTCACTGGGGAGTCAGCAGAGCCTGGTATATTCAGATAAGGCAGGTCCAAGCCCCTCCTCCCTGCACCAAGGCTGAGCAAGGTGTGTCAGCATAGGGACTAAGTTCCAAAAAGTTGGCTCATGCACTAAGGTCCCAGTCTCACTGCCTAGGGGTCCCCTAAACAGTTCAAGCTAAACAACTATTCTGAGATACTATCTTACACATGTCAGAATGGCCAAGATAAAAAACACTGAAGACAGCTTATGTTGGAGAGGATGTGGAGAAAGGGGAACACTCCTATACTGTTGGTGGGAATGCAAACTTGTACAGCCACTTTGGAAATCAGTATAGTGCTTTCTCAGAAAATTGGGAATTAATCTCCCTTAAGACCCAGCTATACCACTTTTGGGCATATACCCAAAGAATGTTCAATCATACCACAAGAACACATGCACAACTATGTTCATAGCAGCATTATTTGTAATAGCCAAAACCTGGAAACAACTTAGATGCCCTTCAACTGAAGAATGGATTAAAAAAAAATGCAGTACATATACACAATGGAGTACTACTCAGCAGAGGAAAAACAATGACATCATGAGGTTTGCAGGCAAATGGATGGAACTAGAAAATATCATCCTGAGTGAGGTAACTCAGACTCAGAAAGACAAACATGGTACATACTCACTCATAAGTAGATGCTAGATGTAAAGCAAAGGATAACCAAACTGCAACTCACAGCTCCAGGGAGGCTAGCTAGTAAAGAGGGCCCTAGGAAAGACACAGGGATTACACAGAGACAAAGAAATGGATGAGATCTACATGAGCAAACTGCGGGTGAGGAAGGTAATGGAGGGTAAGGGTTGGGGGAAAGAGAGCTTAGGGGATTGGGAGGGCCTAAATGGATTAGGAACAGTGTGGGAGAACAAGGAAAGAGATACCATGATAAATAAAGACACCATGGGAATAGGAAGATGCCGAGTGCTAGAGAGGTCCCCAGGAATCCACAAAGAGGACTCCACTATAGACTACTGGCAATGATTGAGAGGGTGCCTGAGATGACCTACTTTGGTGATCAGATGGCTGAGCACCCTGTCATGATAGAACCCTCATCCAGTGTCTAATGGAAGCAGATGAAAAGATCCATGGCCAAGCCCCAAGCAGAGCTCCAGGATTCCAATCGACGAGAGAAAGGAGGGATAATATGAGCAAGAGATATCAAGACCATGATTGGAAAAAGTACAGAGACAACTAGCCAAACTAGTGGAAACACATGAACTGTGAACCAATAGTTGAGGAGCCCCCATGAAACTGGACTAGGCCCTCTTGACCCCATTCTTAAGAGTCCCACAAGTAGACTAAGCTACACAACTGTCACATAGAGAACCTAGGTCTGTCCCGTGTAAACTCTCGTTGTTGGTTCAGACTCTCTGAGTTCCTATAGACCAGGTTAGTTGTTTCTGTGGGTTTTCTTATGATGTCCTTAAATTCTCTGGCTTCTACAATCCTTCCTCCCTCTCTTTAGCAGGATTTCTAAGCTCAGCCTAGTGTTTGGCTATAGGTCTCTGCATCTCTGTCCATTAGTTACTGGATGAAGGCTCTCTGCTGACAGTTGGGGTAGTCACTAATCTGTAAGTGTAGCAGAATATCATTAGGCATTTTTTACATTGACATTTTTTTTCTCCAATTATTTTTTGTTTTATCATAAGTCTTTGGACCTTCCAGTCTCCAAGTCCTGGCACTCCAGGCAGTATCAGTTGTGTGCTTACTGTTATGGGATGGGTCTGAGACTCCACCAGTCATTGATTGGCCACTCCCACAATCTCTGTACCATCCTTACTCTCCACCCCTACTCCCAGATACACAGATATTTCTCAAGACCCAGCTATATCACTCTTGGGCATCTACACAAAGGATGCTCAATCATACCATAAGGATACTTGCTCAACTATGTTCATAGTTGCTGTATTCATAATAGTCAGAACCTGGAAACAACCAAAATAATGGATAAAGAAAGTGTGGTACATTTACACAATGGAGTATTACTCAGCTCTTAAAAACAATGACATCAGGTAATTTGAAGGCAAATGGATGTAACTAGAAAAAAATCATCCTGAGTGGGGTAACCCAGACCCAGAAAGACAAACATTGTGTGTACTCACTCATAAATGGATATTAGCTGTAAAGTAAAGTATAACCATGCTGCAATCCACAGACCTAGAGAGGCTAGGTAACAAGGAGGGCCCAAAGAGAGATGCATGGATCTCCCTAGGAAAGGGAAATAGAAGAAATCTCCTGGGTGGACTGGGGTCTGGTGGGCATGGGAACATGAGGAATTGGGTTGAGGGGTGGATGGAAGGGGAATGTATTGAAAGAGATGACTGGAAAGGGGGAGCATTTCAGGGTTAGGTACAAATCTGATGAAAGAGAAACTCCCAGGTATCTACAAGACTCCTAACAACAGTGGATACATAGCCTGAACTGGCCATTTCCTGTGATTAGGCAAGACTTTCAGTCAAACGATTGCAATATTAACCCAGCCACATACTCTTTTCCCTACAGCCTGTTCTGCTTATGGGACACATTTTAAAAACAGGTAATAGTATATCTAATATCTGCCAAAGTTTGTGGTCTCTGCATTATTTTCGTTAGATTTCAACCCTGTTTTATTCTTTTTGGGAGGGAGATAGTTGGGAGGGTGATGGGGTCTCCTGTATCCCCGGCAGGCCTGAACTTGCTATTTAGCTGAGGATGACAACCTCTGCACCCAACCCTCTCCACCCCCAAATGATCAGATTTCAGGTGTATTCTATAATACCCAGCTCAGCAGTTGTCCATTTCATGATATAAAATTCTGATTCTTGTATTTTAGAAAGGTATCATTTTTGTCTACAATGTAAATAGCATTTTGGTTGCATTTTTGGCCAGTAATACTACATAAATTCCAAATATCTTTACAACACATATTTAGATGAAGTTTTAATGAATTAAAAAACTATTTTTTCCAATTACTTTCATTTTTCCTTTTCCACGTACAGTTTAGAGAAGGCCACAAACATGCATGTACACATACATGCATGCACAAGCACACACACATATGAATATATTTTAGGATGAATTGATTTATTCTTTCATCCTTCCCCCACAAAAATCATCAAGATTGCATTAGCATTTCATACAATAGGATTTGGCATTTCAGACTTTCCAAAAGAAGTATAGATGAATTATTCACATCTGAAAGGAAAGTCAATTGGGGAAATAAACATTAAAATGATTTGCAATCTGCAGTTATTCAAGAGAAGCCGAATCATCAAGAGCAAGAGAGTGATGAGAACAGGAGGGAATAAATGGCTCAATTGATTTAAGGGATGTTTTCACAGCTCCCAAATTTTGAGGAAAGGGCTGAATCGATCACAAAGTCCCATTAACATCTTTCATATCTAAGATGTTGAAATTACATATTTTATTACCATTTTGACTGTTATTATTGGATCATATTTTCCTAGGGGCAAAAATCCTTCTCTGCTTAAAACTCAGAAAGGTTTTTAAAGTTAAATTAACTTGAGATAACTAAGATGAGGCTTAATACATTATATTTCAGACATTCTCAATGGCAGGGAGCTCAGACTCCCAAGAACAGGAACTGTGTTTAACATGGCTGAAAAGATGCAATATGCTGTTTGTGAATGATAAGAATATAATCACACTTGTATACAACATAACTTTCCTACCATGATGGAAATGAACACCCAAGCATAGCAGAAACATGAAACGTCAGCCCATCTATTCTTTATGCTGGCAATTTTCTTGATCCACAAAAGGGTTCTAAATCATACAGTGTGAGGGACAAGGATATGTGTGGAATCAATTTTTTGTTTCTGAGCTCTAAGTGAAATGACTAGAATTTGCCATTACTTGAACAAAGCAGATATGGTACGTACCAGCTTCTTTTATGTTTCATTGTCACTACCTTCTATAGTAGTTTAATAATAACTATTACATTTTCAGCCCATAGGGATTAAACCTATTAGTATGGTATGAAATTGGAACAAAAACTGTTTATCTGAATTTCCAATATAGTTACCCAATAAGATGATCTTGTCTGAGACAGCACACATAAAGTATGGAATGCATTGGCAGGTGGTAGTTAGTTATCATGCTGATTGTGATCTTATTGCATGGAGTCAATGCTGAATGTTTCCATAACACATTTATATTGAGATGCTGAATTCATTCATCATTATGATATGAACAGAGAAGTCATTTGTTGTTTCAAATTATATTACTGTATATATTTATTTTCATATTAACAGCTCAGAAGATTCTGTTACCTTACATATAATGTAACACACATATGCACACACTCATACATACAATACATGTACAGATACACACAGGTAAACAAATACACATAGACATACACTTACATAAACACATGCACACACATATACACAGATATGTACATACATGCAATACACAGACAAACACATACAAACATAAAAATACACAGATAGGCAATACACATATAAACATAAAGTCAATACACATACAAATACACAAATGCACACAAGAAAGTGCATACAGACAATACACATAAACACAGATACACACATACACATATGTACATACAGAGAACATATGTACACACATATATACACACATACACATATGTACATATGTACAATACACATTCACACACACACACACACACATATATACACATAAATGCCCATATGAATAAAGACAGATGATACACATACACACACACACATGTTTGTGTGTCACATGTCATGAGGACAACCTAAAAATCAGATCAGATCCTATTATTCCCTGTATTGGAAATAGAGAGTCAAGTTTGGAAGGATAACTTCCTAGAATTCAGGCCTCCCTTTCAAATAGACATATATTTTCAGAGGAACTGAACTTACAGGGGATTTTTAGAGAAATTAAATGTAGCTGTACATTAATAACAGTAATTGTCCAGGAAAATGTATTTTACAGCATAGAGAGCAAAATCAAGGATGAAGTGAGGAATTTTGAGAAAGAGAAAAATGGGCTGTGAATAAGAGAATGACAGGCAGAGGGTCCCTGATGTATCTCGTACTCTGTTGGGAGGAATAGTGGACACTGATTAAGAAAAGGCATGTGAACAACTGTGAACAATGCCTTGCTCACAGTATTTACTGAACATTGTCTATTACCTTTATTATTGTAGGTCAAGGAAAAAAAAGACAACTCATGTAGAATGTGAAATACAGCAGGGAAAATGAGGGAAGGAAGAAAGGGGAGAGAGAAAGGAAAGAAAGAAGCACTGGAAGAAGACAATTCCAGGGGGAATATTTGCAAAAAAACTTAGGCAAATTGGAGATAGTGAGACATCAAAGGCAGGTCTTGATGGTCTGGAGCAAAGATAACACTTCAGCATAACAAATATACAATAACACATATACAAATCATGTAACAAATATAACATGTTATATATTACACACAATATACATTACATGTACCTCTATATCATTAGTATATTATGAATAATAATTAATTAACATAATTAATAATGATTAACATCATATGTTGTTAAATAATTATTAATATAATTAATATATTATACATTATGTATATGTGCCTGTGGGGGTATACACACAAGTGCGTACACACAACTGAATTGGAGATTTACATTTTACCTTTTTACAATGTACAAATACTCTCAAATTCATTTTCTCATTGGAAATGTGTATAACAAAAACTAACAAAACTGAGAAGTGAAAAATTACTGCATTTTAAATCTGGGCAAAGACTGTGGCTCCTATACAAGTGCTCTTTCCACAGTTTCATTTAAGTGAGGAACCCCAGTGTCATCCGAGGCTGTCGGCCTCCAATCATTGTTTATTATTTCACCTTTCCAAAACGCATAGGAACAATGAGCACAGAGGTCCATGTCAGACACCACAGGAAAGGAGGCTTGACCTTGAAAACTGTCCCCAGACATGGGCATCCTAAGGATGTTGCCTACAGAGATTTCCCACAGAATGGTTTGTTTTAGTTTACATGGAATAGAACCAAAATCGAGCAGAGTTTTCTCATGTAAAATTTTGGTTTCCATTTTCAATTATCAAAATTTAATTAGCTCAAGTAAAAAAAATTTGGACCATTAATCACATGATTAGAGTTCAGAAAAGAGAAACCTACACACGGCCTATTTTAATTTCTACTGAGATCAGTCAAGATGATCAACTATGGAAGTGCATGTATTTAAATGTGTTATTTTCTGTTGCCTACTAGGTAATTTTGGAAGGAAATAAGTGCATGTATTCACAAGGTACAAAATCACTCATTTGTGTTTTCATATCTCTGCCCCTCTTGCCTTCCTCCTTCCCTTCCTTACTTCTGCCCCCTCCACTCTCTCCTTCATGATTCTAGAATATCTCATCTCCATTAGAGAAAACTGAAGGCAGTTAAATACAAGGAACAATGGCCTTTCTGGTAATGTCTCAGAGGATAAACCTGTGTGGAACACCATATCTAAATTCAGATCCAGAATTATTATATTACTAAATGTGTCAATATTCAGTTTCTAAGGAACTTTATTTCTTCACTGCTGAAGAAAGAACAATAAGTTTGGAGTATAAGTTGATAATTAAGCATCAAACACAAGTCTTGGTTGTTTTTCCACCACTGAAATATCATTATTTCCTTTCAGAAATAATGAGAAAAGTGGCTGTTGCTGTTCCATTTTAAAACACATTAACCAGATTATTTTAAAGTCTTTTTTCTAAAGAGATTATTGATTACAACAATAAAATTCAGCTTTCTTCTTAGTAGTAGTTGTACAAAGTGAACTGGGTAGAAAGATTAAATTGGTTTGTCTTTATTATACAAAAATTACCAAGGTATATTATTTTAAAATATTTATAGTGAAGTTTAATTGATTTGAAAAATGATAGAATTTAGTAAAATTCCATTTTGTTTCAAATGCTAGCTAGTATGGAAAAATAGAAGAAATTGTAGAATAATTAAATACTGGCTATTGAAAAGTAGGCTGTATATTTAATCCTGATAACATCATATTAAGCAGGCATCACCCCTGCTAAAGGAAGAGAGTCTAATGTCATATATAATAAGTGGTACAGCCAGGATTACTACCTAGTTATACTCCAACTTGGTGATTTTCTAACTCACCCTTATTTCTAGAAGAAAATATTTTCAAAGTAGTGGAGAGAAGTAATACTTGGTGTAGTCAAGTATATTTTTAAGTATATAACAGATCCTGTGGGGTACTTTAAGACAGGATATAATTTGTTCCTCATGGTATATATAAATTATAGTCTCCTATAGCACTGTAGACACAAAACACTCATAAACCTAATGTGTGTGTGTGTGTGTTCAGAAAATATATATGACATGGGAAATATTTTAAGAGATTTAGTGATTATTATATCATATACATAAAAATATATAGAAACTCAAACACATACACACATGTTTGTGTATGTGCATGTATGTGTGCATTATATGACAGAATCAAAATTTAAATCTAAGAATGTTAATTTTATTGTAATTGTGTCATTCAATTATATCATTATTGATTCATTAAAAGATGGAATTCATATTGTCAATCCACAGAATATTCAGCATCTAAAAACTACCCAAGTGCTTAGCAATCCACTAGTCATTTTGAAGAAGGAAGAAACTTTTGAACTTGGGTTTCTCCAAATTGGAGGTGTAGCTTATTTCCGATAGTGCTATATGATATTAATACATCAATTACTAGGACTGGAGAGATGACCATGTGGTTAAGAGTACTTGTTACTTGTTTGGAAGACTTGGATTCAGTTCCCAGCACTCATGTGGCTGCAAACCAACAACTGTAACTCCAGTTCCAGGGGATCCAGGTCTACCTTCTGGCCTCCTCAAGCTCTGCAAGTACAAAACATTCATAAATGTGAAATAAAAATAAACCTTAAAAACAACACTGTTCACTTATTAAAGGACTGTGCTGCATTGCCTTTTAATGTGATTGAACAAATCTAAACTTGTTCCTCTGTATGTGAAAGAAAGCATGTAGATTATATAACATTGAATATTTTGTATCAGACATCTTTTATTTTATTAAGTCAATCTATATTTTCCCAACTATCAGTTTTTTATTTATATATCCATTAAGAATCAAATCCAAGTTTATGACACTTAAGCAGTCTTTTTCCATACTGTGTATCCTTCCTATCAGGATCAATGGGTACATTCTATAGCAATTCTCTTAACGATAATATTCACACCAGTAGTGAACATACTGGGTGCTTTAGGCACAATGTTAAGAAGAGAAGACATGAAGAGGAAAATAAAAGAATGTAATGGTGCTTTCCAAATGTTCATAGATGTGAAATCACTCCAAAGTCAAATTTGTAACAAAAGGACAATTTATTGATACTTAAGAAAATGTTATTGGGGCCAGAGTGATGACTCAGTGTTTCAGAGTGCTTGCTGCTCTTCCAGAGGTCCTGAGTTAAGTTCTTACCAACCACATCTAGCAGGTCATAATTGCTTGTAACTCCGGCTGTCCACTGATGACACTAACACACAAGGCATATGTTCTCCCAAGATGTGTTCTTAATCCTCTCCATAACTATTTTATTTCATGGTCTCGTTGTCTAGAATTAGATATATATTCAGCAAATGTTTATCAAATAAACAGATAGGTGTCTTTTCTTATTCATGGTGCTAAACCAACACTTCAAAAATGAGTATATCTAAGAGCTTTGCAACTGTAAAAGCTCTGCACTGTAGTTCCTGAAGGGATATGTGGAGCATGGATAAACACTAGACTCTATAATTGTTAGGAAACAGGGAGAATGGGCATGTGACCCTTCTCCATCTCCTCATTAGTGGTCACGTATAACAGCAGGAAGCACCACCTCCTCTGGGCAGGATAGCCCAAGGTCATGGACAGTGCAGATACCACTACAACACAGTTTGAAATATTTTATGAAAAATTGAAAATAGCTATTTCAAGAGTCTATCTCTGCTGTTGAATAATATCATTGTCTAAGTGAAGACAATATAATTTTAGATGGGTAAAACTGTATTATTCTAAAACCTGGGAAAGCCACATGTGAAGTTATCACATTTTCAAAACACTATTATGTGAAAAGAAGTGCTTTTTCCAGTGTGTTCAACACATTTCCATTACTGTGGTGATGTACAACTGGAATTTCTATCCTATGGAGTTGGGTGCACCTCTGCCATCCCAGTTTTGCTGCAGTGGTAGAACTATGACCTTGTGTAAGTCTAAAAAATAAATAAAAGAATCCCAGAGGCTTCATCTTTTCCTGAAGAAATACATGCAGCTTGAAGAGCTAGTCCCTCACCTTAGGGCACCAGATATCTGTAAAGAAAGGGAAATTTAGGACTGCTTGCCATGGAGAGATAACACTGGCTACTTGGTAGACTGCTTTATCAGCATCTCATTGAAAGTGAAGCCAGTACATGGGACAGTAGCATTGAAGGAGAGAACTATCATATTGGAGGCCTAAAAATGGTGGTGTGTGCACAGATAGGAAATGCTTGGGTACATTAACATGGGAAGAGAAGTACAAATGTTAAACATGTCCATTGTAAGGTAAGATGGCTCAGACAATCCTAAGGTTGTGTGTTTGTGTGTGTGTACATGCACATATTTATGCAGTGTGCACTATAGGAGGCTGTGCACCTCCTGATGTGAGTGCTGAAAAGTAACGTGGGTACCTCCACAATAGCAGCAAATACAACTTGGGTAGAACTGACCTCATACTTGCCTGAAGAACTCTAATCATCAGCTGTGGAAAATTATATCCTAAAATGTATATATACTATATACATTATTTATTACTTGTATTAATTACATGTGATAGTAAATGTACTTCATTTCATTTAATTCTTACTGGAAAATCAAGAAACTGTTGTGACTATGTCCACTTTATAGATGTGATCCATTTAATTTTCTGAAATAAATTGAACCACATTTATCTTCAGCTTTTCCTTGACCTGAATTGGCATATCGTTCCATATAATAGGTAGTAACTCCACATATCTTCCTTTCCATTAGTGGAATAATAAGTGGTGCGAAATGTATTGTAGTTGAGCAAGAAGAGAGAGTGAAAGTGACTGCATCATTTGAAATATACAGGTTATGACAGCTCACTTTACAGTGATTTCATTTTCAATATTGAAAGAACTGGCAAAATGCCATGATAAATAAAGCTTTTTGCAGTTTCTGTCTATGGATACAATTGCTCCTCACCAAGCAATAAAGACAGTTCCTGGTCTATGTCTACTCTTGATTCTTTTTGCTTTCTAGTAATTTCCATGTCATGTTGCATTACATCATACAAAAGGTATCAGTTTAGAACAATAGCAGTTGCAGGAAGTGAGCCAAAAATAAATCAATAAATATTATACTTAGAGGAAAACAATCCTAATATTTTTAACTTTTGTGTATGTGCTATTTCTAGATTTATTTTTCTATGTGCTTTATATTTCCAAGTGACATTTATGGGTCCTTTTAAAACTAAAGTTAATTTTAAAAGTAGAGTTGATTAAAAACTTTATATTTGTAGAAAGTCTTATAAATACTATTTTTAGTATTTTCCAGTAACTAACTAGAAAATAGTAGTTATCCTCACTTGTCAGGAAGATGAGAGATTTCAAAACATGGTTATTTACAAGTCACATAGTTACTAAGTGTTAGAGTCTGTGTTCCTTCATGTAGCCAATAACACTGTAAGACAATAAATATCTCAAAGACTTCACTCTAGATACCATGCAGAGTTGGCTCTTTCTAAGGTCAATCATGTGCAGGATAGTACATTCTTGTTTGGCCATACTATTCCATGTTAGTGAATTTCCCTCTATAAATTATTTTCAATTCATTATTTGTACAGTCCAATTCCTTGAATAAAATTATATTTCACAGATTTACTTTCTCTCTATAGTTACTCCTTACTGATTGCCATGTGTGCTGGGTGATGTTGTCTAACTACTCAGGCCTCTTGAAAGTTAATTGGTATATAAGTAGATATAAAGTATCATCAATTACATGTTGACTTAATCCTCATGAAAGAAAAAATATGGTGGAAAAATCAGTAACTACTCAAGCAACAATATAAATAATGTTCTCTGTTTAGTAGGGAAAAAAAAAGAATACAAGAGGAAGGCCAGTCTACTTCATGGATTCTGTCAGTCTTTAATGGCCAGTTTTGACTGGATCATTCAAAGGATGGCAAAAAGGACTTTTGTTATTTGGTGAGATAATTTGGAGACAAATTTATTCAATTGCAAAATAATCTGTGAGTAAGAGTTACAGAGAAAAAGAACAACTAAATCCCAAAATTCTGTGTGTTAGAGAAAACTGATTTGAACTGAATAAATAGTATACAAACATATAATTAGAAAACATTTTAAAGTGTTCATTTTGGGAACAGAAACTGTAATACATATTATTTATGTTAGGTTTTCATTGTAAAGGAGAATTCCCCCCCCACCCCCAAATCCAACTGAATCTAGAACACATGGCCTCTCACTGGGTATTCCAACCACACTCCAGGGCAGGTCCCATAGCCAGGAGTAGTAATCCAACACAGAATGAATTCTAAGATTTTGTGTTGTTGGGACAGGTATGGTTATTCCATTTTGTTTTGTCCTGACATTTTTGTCTCATTAGCTTTTTGTTTGTCTCGATTTTTGATTTTTGGGTGTGTTTTGTTTTGAGAGCGAGAACATAATCTTGAGTAGGTAGGTTGGTGGGTGAGTGGCTTGGTTCCTGTTCTATTGCTGCTAGGAAGCACTGTGACTAAGGCAACTCCTAGAGGAAGCCTTTCATTGGGGTCTTTCTTGCAGTTTCTGAGAGTTAGTCCATAAAATCAAGGCAGGAAGTACAATTGCAGTGAGGCCTGGTGCTGGGGCAGTAGCTGGGAGTTCACATTTGATCCTCAAGTAGCAGACAGAGAAAGAAAGAGTGAGACTGGGAGTGTGCTTTTAAAATATTAAAGCCCACCCCCAGTGACATACCTCCTCAACAAGACAACAGTTACCCCTTCAAGGCCTTACCTCCTAGTCCCTCCCAAACAGTCCCAAAAAATAAACCATGATCTATGGGACTATTTTCATTTAAATGATCACAGGAGGATCTGCAGGGTTTGGGGGGAGGATTTAATCAAAATATATTGTATAATCTTTCAAAAGCTTATTTTTAAAGATGCAAATATTTGTTTTCATGTCAGGATGATGGATTAGAGAATGATGGCCATCTACAGAGAATAACTTGGGCACATCTATAGAGATGTTATTGCCATGGAGCATGAGTTCAAAGATTAGGCTACGAACAAAAATGGAAGAAATTACTTTCCTATGTATTCAAATTTTATTAATGTTGGTTCAATCAAGAGATGTCATAAAAATGAATCAGTGAAATTGGTCCTTTCTGGTTTTTTCTTTGTCTTTATAAATCAAAATCTTCAATTTACCAATTAAACTGTGCTGTCCTGAAAGTACTCAAGGAATTTTCCCCTCTGTTCATTTATCCTGACACTGTGAGTTGGTTGTCACAATTACCAACATCTCTCAATTCATGATGGTTAAACTCATTTTCAATTTGACATAATAGGTTCATTTCAAGCAATATGTACTGATTCCCCTTACATACTAGGGTGGTGAATGTAATAAAAAAGGAAAAGTAAAGAACAGACTTATCAGCATTCATCTATTTCTACTTCCCGATAGTGGATGTAATGTGACCAGCTTCCTAAAGCTCCGACTGCCCGAGTCTCTGTAACCACCAAACCTTGATGGGCTATGCTTTCAAACTAAGGGCTAGAATAAACTCTTTCTTAAATTACTTGCTTTTTATAGCAATGTGAAAAGCATCTGGCACAGAAAATTTGTACTAGAAGGTAGTTGTTACAATAAACCCGACCATGTGTTTATTGTGTACTTTGGAGGTGGTTTGCATGAGGAATATGGAAGAGAGAGTATTGAACTTTGGGCTGAAGAAGCGTTGGAATGATTTATATACTAGGGATTACTGTCCAATGGATGGTTCTATTTCTATCATGACCTGTCTTCATAGAATCAATGTTTGAAATGGGAATAGTATTGCCCATCATTATCCTTAGTTACCCACAAGCAAAATTTTTCTTCTTGTCCCCATGATGTTATGCTCTGTTGGCCTAGAAGACTTGTTCTGGAAGAGAAGTGTTTTTGCCAAGAGGTACAATAAATTTTGTTTTAAACTACAAAGCTAAGAGTTTATCTTGGCTACTTTAAGCCCTTGGTACTCTTGTGTCAACAAGATTGGAAAGAAATCACTAGTTAGCAAGAGTGGTTGATCCAGATTGCCAAGGGGTTAGGGAATACTACTCCATAGTGTAGATAAAAAGAGTAAGTCTAGAATGTAATATACATTTTACAATATGTCATAGATTTTTATGATTGAGGATCAATAGGAAATTAAACAACCCACTCTAGGCAGGAAGCTAAAAATGACTATACCATTCAGAAAAAAAAAGTGTGAATTGGTTCTACAGATAAAGGACAAAGACCTATTAAGGTGCCTTCTGAGAATCAAGTGATAGGGAGTAGAAGAAAGTAATTATAAATATCAGCTATAGCCACATGACCAGTTATAAAAATAACACATATTATTACCATGGGTATTTCCCATTTTGTTAAAAATATATATTTTAATGAACACAGAAAATTTAACCAATTCAATTTTTCTTTTCTTACTTCTTACCATGTAACATAATAATCAATTAGGGTAATATCAATATTAAAGTGTTAAAACCTTTTTACCATTTTTAAGCAATGGAATATAAAAAGAGCAAGTATTCTGAAAGTAACTTTTCTATCTATTTTAAGGGTAAGAATTAGTGTCTTTTCAGTTGTATGTTAGATAGTTACTTCCTGTTAGACATCATTTTATTCAGGTTCCAGGTTCATTTAGTAATTATTCACACAAAGAGAGGTGATTGAATATAAAACAAGCAAGGGAAGGATTTCTGATGGATTAATTTTTATTATTAAATTGACAGTATCTGAAATCAACCAGGGGACACCTCCACGTTATGTGAGAAATTCACAGTTTGCTTAAAGGGCAAAGGGATTTCTTAAGAAAGGGAAACTCACAAGACAGAACAGAGGAATTGTCACAGGGTCCTGGAAAAGGTGAGGCATGATTCCACGATATTCTTCCACACTGGAGACTGTCCCAGCACCCAAGTCCCACAAAGGAGCAAAGAAAGATGACATATGTGCATCTCATGTCTTAAGGTCACTGAGAGGCCACTCCCCAGGGCATGTACTTCAAGGTCATAGGCAGGTGGAACAGTTACCTGCTGTATCTCTAGGGCTGCACTCCAGGGTCATAGAACAGTTATTCACTATACACTGTGCATGTGTGTGAGGGGATTTCCAGAGAGATTTAAATGAGGATAGAAGACGCACTCTGAATATTGATGGTTCCATCCCATAGAAAAGTCTCCTGAGCTGAATGAAGAAGGAAAGAAGAGTCAAGTTGATCCCCTGTCTCTGCCACCTGACTGTGTTGGCACTGTAATCAGCTCTTCTGTGCTTCTCCTGTCACAGCTAGAATGCTTTGACTGCTGCACCTTCACCAACACAGTAGCCTTCATCCTTCTTAACTGTGATCCAAAGCAAACACTTCTTTCTTGTTTGTGGTAGGTTATTTTATTTGATTTTTTTTCACAGTAACAGGAAAAAACAGTATGTCTCTTGTCTATTTCCAAGTCAATCTCTGATCCTGCTTCATCCTTTGTGTCTTCAGAAGGGATGATGGACATTGATATTCACTCATACCAACGATATATGTAAAAGTATTCCTAAAAAAAAGACACTGCATAACGTTTAATATGCTAAAGATTACATTCAACTTTAGAACACCACAAACTGGACAGTGGGGGTGAAAAAAAAAGATGTTTTTCCTATGTAACAGTTGACTTTGAAACCATAATCCTTGGTTATCTTCACAAATTTATGAAAGAATATGTATTGACAAGACAAGAAATACAGAAATAAATTGCAGGGAAAAACATTGTCAATACAGAATTGATAAAATTCTAGTAAAGTATATTACTCACTTAAGAGGCTAAAGTAACAATGGATACCTTCAATGCAGAAATCAAAAGCAAAACTGTACATCATAATGACAATAGAGGAGCATGTTTTGAATGGGTGGTTAGAACATCAGGAAACCCTCATGATGCAACACATGCATTGACCATCAGTAGATTTACTAGGAACATTGTGAGGTCAATTTATATATACACATTTACATAAAAAATCACAGTAAAATAACATAAATCTATATTTTCCCTAGTAAAAGAAAAAACAATATAATGCAAAGAAAGAGGAACAAACAGCAAAAGTGGTACATGTACAAAAGGACAAAGACCCAAGCAAAGCAGCTTGATGGAGGAAAAACAACGTCTAAGTTATCGTGACATCCGTGGATGCATTCATTAAGTAGAGAGATTACATGGAAAATGTGCTGAAAATCCATTACTAGTTGATCTATAACAGATAACACAGAGAGAGACAGAGGAATGGAAGAGAGAGGGAAAGATGGAAGGTTGGAGGGAGAAATAGAGGAATGAAACCAAATTGAAACAGGCTAAAATTGAAGAAATACTGAAACATACATCTAAGTATTACATCAGTAAAAGACTTCTGATATCTGGCTTTGTAATATTAATGCTTAATAAAAACTAATGAAAAAATCATTAATAGACAATAAATTATACTTAGTGTTAAACTCAACCAATTAAGCCCTATACAACAATGTTAACATTGTTGGTTTATGAATATGAAATAATATAGTATGGAAATAGTGGTAAGTACTCACAGAAGTGAAGAAAAGTTAAATGCATAATTATAGTAGGAAACTAAAATATATCAATAACAAATTAAATAAAATATAAAATTGTAACTGTGTGATTTGTTGGACTGTTAACATACTTTACTACTGTTAAAATTTCACAAGTATATAAGCATATTATCTGATCACCTGTATGACTAAATACAATTTTGTTTTTTTTTCTCAATGAGGCCCTAAATTTAAAAATTATAATAGCATTAAAATTTGAATAAAATAATTGTCCTTTACGTAATAGACAACACACTCTAAAAATCATGCTAGATGCTTAAGCTCTAGAGATCTGCTCTGCAACATTATGGTTAACAGTGTTCGTAATTTATAGATTTTTAAAAAGAATCATCTCATGTTCAGTTCCTGCCCCACTTGAAAAGCCTGGAGACATGAGGAGGAGTGAGTTCTGAGCTCAGATCCCTGCAGGAGAGCTATAGACACAAACCACAGTGTTTACTGTTTTGGGAAAGGCTTCAAAGCTTCAGACAAAGGGGCAGAGATCATTTTAGGGTCACCCTCCCGCACAGAAACTTTCATCTTACATGAATCAGCACTTCATCATTCCATATTCCATTTTTATTTCAAAGTTTCTGCTGACAAAAGATTTGTAGCTTGAAAGAGATTTCCCTGTTTTAAATGCCTTGGCCCTTGGCTGCAGATGAGAAAAATTTCAGGCCATGATCAAGCCCCAGGGAGGCACATTTTCATCTCTCTGTATTGAGATACTATTTAGGTGTTACCATATCCTTATCTTTCCAGTTCATATTACTCAGAAAAACTGTTAAAGATAGTGGGGAAGCATGAGTGATATGTTGAGTTGAGGAAAGGCTTTCACGACAACTAGAAATCAAATCTTCAGTGATTCTTGTCCCCAAACCTCTCATGTTTAGATGCAGAGGAAGTTGGAGCCCGTGTTACAATCTGGAGGTACTATGAGTTTTTCTGCACCACAGAAAATCAAGGATTGAAGAGGTAAAAGCTGATCTTTTCAGACATGTTCAACACCCGCTGGGTGTGAGCTTCCTTTCCACAGACCATGGTGGTAGATGGCTGGTTGGAGGGAAAGGTGAGGGGTAAGAGAGTCCCAGCTACAAGCTCAGTCCTTAGTACACAAGGGTCTCTTTCTGGATGTTGTTGTGAGTAGAGAGTATCAAAATGAGGCTGTAATGGACTAATAAATCCTTAGGTTTCATTCATATTTTGGTAAAATGCTGGAAGCTGAACTCCTTTCAAGGTGTCAATGATCTTATAGTGTGTGATTTTTGTTTTTAGCTGTTTGGATAAAAAAAAAATGTTTTCAAAGTTGATTCACAAAACTAGCTCTGGAGAAGGTAGCAGAGGCACAAAAATAAAAAATAAAAAAAAGGCATGAAAAAGACCATTTTCTAGAAGTCCAAGCTTACTTTGAAAGGAGCAAGCATGTGCTCATGATGAAATGCAGTGGCTTATGGAAGACAAGGGTTGGATAATGTTGGAGTTGTAGATCACAGAGGCATTACAGAAGGTAAAGACATGCTGATGTATGAAAGAAGCATTTATGGTTTCCATGAAAGGCAATATCTCAAATTTCTTAGAACAGAAAATATATTTTTTTTCCTTTTCGTCCACATACTTTTACTTGCAAGTGTTCATTGCAAAGTCATTGGTTTGGTTTGAGGCCTCTGGCCTGGCTCATCTGAGCCCCTCTCTACAGGGTCAGCTCTACTGTGGTGCCAGGCAAGGCGCAGGGCCTCTTCTCCAAGTGCTGCAGCTGGTAAGAGATTAGGTCAGGTCCTCCATCTGTTGCAAGTGGTGAAGGGCAAGGGGAAGAGGCCATCTTTCCTGCACCCATGCCACCACATGGCATACATGAGGGCGCAACCTGCTTTCCCATTCATATGCCCTCACATTCAGCACTTTTGTGCTGCCCAGGTGAAGTATAGGACCCTTTCTTCTGAGTGCTTCAGCCAATGAGGCACAGGACCAGTTCTCCTTCAAGTTGCAGTCAGTGAGGAGTGGAGCTAACTCTGTACAGCCCTATCCTCTTGGCCTTTGGTGGTGTCAGGAGACATGGGCATCAACACAACTGTGACTGCATCAGAGCCATGAGCACAGACATCCGACCCAGCAGCAGCTCAGACCCAGATACTACCATGACCCTGAGTGGCAATTAAACTACCCACCTCAGTCCACTCCTCATCTCCTTCACTTTTTTAGATATGCCGCCATCCATAGGACATGAACCATTCTGTCTCTATCTCCCATATCACACCATACATTTGCTCACCACAATAGTGCCCATTTGCCCAGCACTGCAAGGTGCTAGGTGGGCCTCAGTTTTCTTCTCAGTGCCTGGGATGGACCACCCCTGGCCCTGTGGCTGTGTCTCCTTGTACCACTCAGTCCATCATGGCATTAGGCAGGACCATCCTTATTCATCACAGAGATCATAATAGTGCCCAACAGCTCTGAGTTGGTGTGGAGGTGTTGCTTTAGTCCTCTTGCTGGCTGAGGCTAGAAACTACAGGCTGTGTTTGGTTGAGTTCTATGGGCCCCAGCCACATGGCATGGGGCAGAGGTGGTGCTCAGAACAAAATATTTTAATGACAAGGCCAATTTGTTTTATGAGAATCTAAGCTAACATTTGCTGTAAAAACTGTTTCTTCCATCCTTCCCTCTAATTCTCTGATAAACTTGCAAACTCGGCAAACAGATTTTCAAAAGCAAGATCATGGACAGCCAGCATCATTGCACAAAGAATTATAAGAAAAGCTAACCTAAATTATAGCAAATAAACACAAAGTATAATAGATGCAATATCAAATGAACAATAAAATATCAATAAAATCTAATCTTTCCCATTTCTGGTAAAAAAAAGGGGGGTGATAACATTCTAAGAAAAAAGACAAAAGTAGGTGCTGAGATTCTGGGTCACTCAAGGAAGTTCTTGCTGCACAAATATTAGGATCTGAATTAGGATCCCCAGCATCCCACTAAAAAGTGACCCAATGGTGGTATATCCCTGAAATCTCAGAGTAGGGGTTTGAATCCAGGAGGATTCCTGTGCGTACTGGCCATCCAGGCTAGCTAACTCAGGGTGTTCTAGGTTCTAATTAAGAAGAGTAGAGTAGGAAGTCATTGAGAAGGATACCTGACATTGAATTCTGGCATCCACACACATGTGTACACACACGCAAAAATGCATGCACAAAGCATAGCCTTCTTTGGAAACAGGCTAATTTTTCCAAAATATGCACCTTTCTACTCTTTTGCTGTTGTTGTTACACAATTACTGATTTAAGGAGCACTCTTGGTTGCGTTTCAGAGATTTAGGAAATTCTCAGAAGCTCCGCCAAGAGAAAATGCATTCTTTGTTTCCATGGGAATGTACATGTATGTTAGCCTTGTTTACTGTATGTGCTGAACAAGGAAGGTGCATAGCAACATTTGGTATTCTGTGTTTGAGATATATATCCATGGAACAGAACAATACAAAATGCTGCCCTCTGCTGAAAAATGTTTAGTACATAAATGAAATCTGTAAAGGTCCATTAAAATATTATATCTGCATTATGTTGAGTTAAAAAAAACCTGAAAGTATTGATGAGATTCATAGGAAAACGTGATGAATGTTTTTAATCTCAATTAAAAAGTTTAAGGGAAGCATGACAGATGAGGTAGCCTGCTGTGGTGTCACATGAGTATAATTTTAGACCTTGGGAGCTGAGGCAAGATCAGAAGTCTGAGCACAGCCTGTTTCACTTGATTACATAGCTTTCCCAGGATGTATACATAAATCATAAAATATAAGATGTTGAAAATACTAAGCTAAGATAGGAGTAACACTTTGTATGGGAAAATGTTTTCTCCACATAGGATGATAGATAATTCCTATAATTTTAAGAAGCTCATATAAAAATTACAAAGGAAAATAAGCTTGGAAGTAATCCATTCAGGAGGGCATAGGAATTGTAATAAATGTATGGCAAAGTATTTCCAAGCTATAATAATTTTAGGTATTAAAAATATTCCTTGAATGGCTTACATTCCTTGGAGGAGTTGGCTATGAAATTTCACATGTTTCAGAGATGAGCAGCATCAATGTTGCGTGATGAGACTTTTCCTGAGAACCACAACACACCCATTTACATACCCCAGAGAGGAAGCCTATGACAGGCCAAAGTACAGATACATCAAATCCAAGCTGGTGATTGAATGAGTTTGGGGTTATGTACTGCAATGCGATGAGGGGTTACTTACAGAGGCGGAAATGACTCAAGGACAGCTGCATTACCAAGGCCCACCCCAGCACAGGTGGGAAAAGCTGGGAACCTGGAGCACTCAGCACAGCCTGCAGGCAGCTCAACAGGTTGAAGAGAATCCTTTCCAAATGACTCAGTTGGCCTAAACTTCTTGTAGGCAGCTCAATTTCTGCTTTGTCCAGACAGCTGGCCTTAAATCCATCTTCTCTTCAGCTGGCTAGTCTGAGAGTTCTCTTAGCAGGCAGGCTTGTATGAGAATAAGCAGTCTATTGTATTCTCTTAGGAGGGAGGGACCTAATGACTCTGGCAGGTTTCATTGACTTCTGGGATCTATTTTGAGTTGTTTGCTCTCTGTTTTAAGGAGCTTCTGGGAGACAGAATGTTTCAATCATGGAGGAAATTGCTAGACAACAATTAGCTACTATAAACTTGTTTGTAAATTATTACAGTGATAAAATGAAAGAGCCCATGTTTATTCCAATGACCTAGTGATCTAATTTCTTAAAACTAGATTGCAGTAAATAGTTTCCTGTGAGGAGATAATACCACTCATAGTAGCAAAACTAAAAATTAAAGCAAATGTATATTTTTCAAAAACATTCTTTTTACGGTGTCTCAATATGATGGAGTGGTAAAAATGGAATGTATTATGGTGGGGTCAATGCCCCTCCAATGATAGCCACATGAAAATCAGTGAGATCTAAGAGTATGATACCTAACATGAAAGGGTATTTTGCACATTAAGTTAGGTCAAATACTTTAAGAACGGGAGATTATCTTGTGTTATCCAGGTGGACCACACCTTCTCAGTTGACCCTTGGTCCAGTGAAAGTAGAGAAGATGCAAGAATAAAAAGGCATGGCTGAAGTTGAAATCAGTGAAATGCCAAGGTTGGGAGGAATTTATAAAGGCTTGCTATTTTTGAGCTGTAGGAAGCTATGAATGGGAGCTAGCAGAAGGTTTCCAGCAACAAAGGTCATGAACTCATCAATCTGAATAACTGTGGAAATAGCTTCTTAGATACTACAGCCTTCAATAAGGAATGTGCACCACCACAATTGGGTTCATGTCAGCCCTGTGGAAATTGGACTTGAGGATCCATCACTGTACTTGCAATTGATAAATGTTTGTGGTCGAAAGTCTGAAATACATGGCAGTTTTTGTTTGTTAGTTTGTTTTTGTGTTTCTAAAAAAAGAAACAAGTAATAATACTAGAAAATTATGTAGAAAAATATGAACTATCCACACTTTTGTATTTAGCATACTTAACATGACCGTATACATACAGAAACAAAGCAATGTAAAGAAAGGCACTATGCAAATTTAAACACTGCTGTGTAACTAGATAAAATATTAAAAAATCCACTCTAAAATGAAATAAAACACTGCTGAGGCCCAGAAGAAAGGGAATTTTCAATTATTATTTGTAGTAATTAATGTATTAGTGATTGTTGCCTTGTCTCCTGATGATAATTTAAAATACTAGTAAAAGTACAGAAAATATGTCTTGAAGACTGAGTCAGTATTAGTACACTTTCACAACAAAGAAAATACTTACAAATATTTTTATTAGGTTTTCTTTTCTTAGATCAAGTCTTTTTAGAAGTTGTGTGTATAATTTCCCCCATGCAGTGCCCTCTTAAGGACTGAGAGACACTTGCATGCAGCTTGTTTTGCGTTCAGTCTTCTATATTTTCCCTATCTCCTCAGCTGATGTCAGGTGAGTTCTATAAACAAACTTATCCCAATCCCAATGTCAAGACTCAACTCTCTCTACCCATGCAATGGATAATTCAAAATGAGTTTTCCCTAGTAAATGATAATTTTCTTAATACTTCTACTTAGCTTATTACTTACAATGTGATCCTTGAGAATTCCTCATTCTGAGCTATTAAAAAAAATCTGTTCTACTCATTTTTAGTTCATTTATTCAACCGTCTGAATTTGTATGTTCTCTTTGAATTGGTAATTAGGTGGGTCAATAAATAAAAATACCTACTCTTCATAGGTGAGAGCTTTATCCAAGAAAAGTTGGCCATAGCGGGTACACGCATAGCCTCTCCAATGACAGAGGAATCCAGTGGTAAATTAAACCCACAGTTCTTGAAGAGAAATTGGGTGGAAGGATTAACACAAAGTAACAGGAAGAGGACAGAAGCATCAAATGTAGAAGTTGATCACATGCTATTTAGTTAGGCATTGTAGGCTGATAGTCACACTCTGGGCCTGGGTATCATGTGTCAGTGCCTTACAGGCATCCTGTGTGGGTCAGTCACATGTCAGGTAAAGCATTTGTCTCAGTAACTCACCAGGCACTTCAGCTCCTCTAGTCCCAGGTCTGTGTTTTTTACTTCATCTGTTTTTGGGGTCATGAGGTTCCTTGTTTTCAATTGTTGGTCCTGTGATCAGGCAAGGAATCGATTGATATCTCCTGTGCATACCCTCTGCCTCTGTGACCTTGGCAGCTGAAAATAATTCCAGAAATGTGTATTTGAATCAAAGCAAACAAGGAGCCGTAGGAATGCTACATAGAAGCTGTCACCATGCTGTCTGCCTCTACTTTGATCTGTAACTGTGCTTTTCTTCAACTTCCTTTTATTTTACCCTTATAACACATCTTTATTCCTCTCTATGAATCTGTCAGTACTTTAAGGTAAATTCCTCAGAAATTAGAGCAGGAAAAGGTACACAAGAGCTGACGAATCTCCTTGAGGTCCAAAGAAAGGAACATTTTCCCTTTCCAGGGTAGTGCTAAAGAGGATTTGGAGCGCTAATAGAAGACAGTCCCAGGTCACATGTGCCCATTTACATTGAGATAATGAATAAGGTGAGTGACATTGATTCAGATTGTGAGAGTGTTCAAATTCTCTGTATTTAAATAGTTTCAAATACAAGGAACAATACAGAAGCATCTGGGACTATGAAGAATGATGGCCACTGCCATTTCCTTAGCCCAAACTACTATCTTTTGTTACAGGAATAATAAATTCCAGGAAGTTTATCTACTTTAATTTCTACCTTATTCAATTCATCTCCATACAGTCACCAAAGTAACATATTAAAACAAATTAGGTACCATTCTCCCAGAACACACCACTTTTATTTAGGGAAAAATAACATTTTTGCCTACAAGACCTTACATGATTTAGTCCAAGCTAACTCAGGATATATTTCCTCCTTCATTATCATTTTACTCAAAGGGCTCTAGATAATATACCTTATCAATTTATATCCTACATTATTCTAAATAATATTATGCTTTTTTTGTTTGTTTGCTAATTTTTCAAGACAGAGTTTCTCTGTAGACCAGGCTGGCCTCAAACACACAAATCTGCCTGCCTCTGCCACATAAATGGTAGGATTAAAGGTGTGTGCCACCACATTCGGCTTAATATTATGCTTTAAAATGTACCTGCATATATTTGTTATTCATTTTATATACTTTTTTGTTTACTGTGTCTCTTATTAGTTACTTATTGCCTACTGTTGCCTCCTCACCTTCCTTATTCAACAATAGCTAGTTCAATTCATTGAACATAATGAATGCCATCTAAAGTATCTAGCACAGTGTCCTGAGCATAGATGTTGCTCAGTAGATACTTTCTTTAGCAAAGTCTTGAAAACTCCTCAGAAATTGTAAAGATGTGGTAAATAACTATGAAGTAGGAGTGAAGAGGTCTAGATCAAAATTTTAGCTTTGCTTAGGGGATGTATCACAAGCCTCTCTTTCCATATCTGTTATACAAAAATGCATTCATATCCCTAAAGCAAATAACAGTGAAGGAATCCATGACAACTATATGATCTGCTTTTAAATGTATGGTTCTGGCATTAATGAGAAAATTGAGGCAGTGTTTCACATGTTTAGGTGGTGTCTCAAAAAGGAAAGAAACTCTGTTGTAGCACTAGTTTAGTGATTTGTATTCATTTTCTATTTTATGCATCACTGGATAAATATTGTATTCATCTTCTTGGAATATTACTCATTCAAAACTGATATAAATATCAAATAATTATTTTAAAGTTCCTTTCAAAGTCTGGTTTAAGATATACATATGTTAACATAGTCAATGAGGGATGGAGCAAACAAAGACTCTTAAATGCATTTGAAGAAGGGAGGAACCATTTGGCCTCAGTAGGATAGATACTGTGATAGGGACACAAAGGACTAGAAGCAATGGAATGTTTCAGTAATGGCTTGCAGATTCCTTTACTAATACCAGAGAGTACTAAATGATTTCACTGATTTGTCAGAAAATCAATGAGTACTTAATGTTTTTCCTTTCCATATAAATATTTTGTGCTTTTCAGAGATTCACTCCAGCATATTGGAAAATGGTTTCAATCATGGAAAGTACTCTTCAAGGTGAGATGCAGAATAGAAGAAATGAAATGTTCTTCTGATTCTCACTTAAGCTCAGATTCTTCACATGTAAAATGAGAATAATAACATCTGTTTTTCTTGTTGTGAGGACAATGTTTGGTTACATATGTAAAAGAGCATTGTAAATTAAAAGAGATTTGGGTGTTTTGGCACATCAAGAATTCTAAGAAGCTAGAATGCCATAATTACTCAATTGAAACCTCTACCACCCTAACCAGTACCATGTGACAGGGTACGCACTCACATGTTACAGCTTTGGGCTCACTGGGGCCTTACAAGGGCTGCCCCAGCAATGTCATACACCAGGGAGGGCTAGCAATAGGGCAATGGGCTCTTATAGAGTGTTTATAAACTCTGGTGAGAAATTTAATGAAAACAAATCTTAGCTGTAGGAAAGCTGGGACTCTGCATGGTTAAATGGGTACCAGAGGTAATAAGACTGTAAATTTTATTTATGACATTTTTATGTGTCTTTCATTGTGTTATTCTTTGATGTTTTCTATTGCAAAACCACAAAAACTGTAAAGAGTCTTCCTATTGGAGTAATAATTTAGGCCAAGAATGAGCTCAAATTTGAATCCTCCACTTCTTTCCCTGGTGGAAGCTTCAGTGTCTATTGTCTGCCCCTAAAAGGGGGCCTTCTGCATAATAATTAAACAGCACATAAAACATGGTGTGGGGAAAGGACTGAGGGATCTCTTCTATTATTATTCTAATCAGGATTTACAAGGGAATTATTTACTTTGCTAAACCCTACTGATCCAGTATGGAGTTCAAAACTATAAATGTTATCTGTCTATAGATATGTCACTTCCAACATTTATGGTTAATATTTGTTTTCTATCATGTTGATTTTAATTTTTAGCAAATTATTACAACAATCCCTCCTTCCACACACACACACTCACACATTATTCTGGGCTAGTGCATAGAAGAATATAATATTTTAGATTAAAGGTATTACTTAAGCTTAGGGTGTAAAAATGGATTATATGGGAAGTTCAAAGCACAGTGAAGTTGGTTACATTGCCCTCTTAAAGGAAAGTTAAATTTAATCAGGCTGACTACACTGTAGGAAAACAGATTGAGAGTAGTTTTAGATGATCTCAAGGCATATTATTAACTTGGTGGCAAGGTCTGGCAAAAGTTTATTTTCTGAAGGCAAGGGCTATTTTCAGAAAAAGATCCCACATGCTATGTGTGTTTGACTTAGTCCCAGAACTCTAAAAAGTTGGAATATTACTAGCTCTATAACTATAAAGCTACAGAACAGACTGACATGATCATTATGCAAAATGATTCAAAGCTGAAACCTCACATCACTCATTTGATATCCCTGGAATCAACTGAATCTTAGCTGTCCCATGTTCTTCTATTCCTTAGGCTGGCTGCTTGCCCTTTGTGTGAGGTTAGCATGATAACCACTTCACTATAGAAACAAAGCTTACGCTACAGAAACAAAGCTCTGCTTACTCTTTGTAAGAATCAGTTTTACTCCAATAATATGCAAAGGCACATAGAAATATAAAAAATAATCTAAGTAGCTTGTGTTAGGATTCTGCCACTCCTCCAGCTGCATGAGGTTCAGATCAGTAGCTAAGCAAGGGGTCTTGCGTCTTACGTCATCCGTACACTGCCCGATTATGTAATGCATGCCGCATGGTGCATGGTCATGCAATCTGCGCATGCATGGCATAACTCTATAAGCCCACATGCGCATGTGCAGAAGGATCTTTAAAAAGCCAGTCACAGACTCCTCCCTTCTCCTCATGTGTCTCTTCCACAGGCCTGAAAATGCTCTCTTCTGTTCTATGTTGTCCAATGAAGACAGAAGTGAAGCCCTTTGTTAAAGACACACAGTCACAGATACACACACACACACACACACACACACACACACACACACACAACGACAAAACAGACAGACAGATACAGATATACAGGGACAGAACTGATACAGAGGTAGGCACAGATGCAGACTCATGCAACAGGCAGAGAGAGGATGGAAAGTATAGGGAAGAGGAAGAAGAGAATTCCAATCTGGACTCACTCTAAACTAAATGACTCAAGGGGAAGTGCATTTGCTTCTTTCCTTGATGCCACGCCAATACATTATTGGTGAGTCAGAATTAATCACCAACGAGTTTTATTAATTCATTTTACCACACTGGTTGGTTTACCTTTCCTTTTAATGTTAGTTAAAATTATCATGAGGTTTACCTCCTCTATCTTTCTTTTGCTTCCAGTCTAGGTTGAAGAACCTCGAGGGTAGGGAACATTTTTCAGACTTCTGTGATACTCCCCACAAGATTCAACTGAGTACAGAAGCCCAGCACATTCAGTACATTTCATTGATTCATTAGAACATTTTTAAGACATTGGTATACTCTGAATTCTTTGAGCTTCAAATGGCTAACGCTACCAGATTCTAGGACTGATATAAATTTGTATCGTCTCTGGGTGTAAGTAAGTATCTGTTTTCTCTGATAACCACACTTGAAAACATTTTGACAGGTTCACAGTGTGAAGAGAAAGGATTTTTGTTTAATTAATGAATCTTTCCCCAGGTCCAGATTTTTCGTCTTTTAATGCCCTTTCAGCTGTTAGAAGGATACTATTAAAATGTCTTAGCTATTGACTAATGCTTAATTATTCTCTTTCTGGAGTAAATCACATTTTTAATGTAGATCAATCCTTGGCTTCTTAGCAGGAAGTCCTTTAGCATGGTAATATATCAATGCTTTTTGTTTATTTTCCATCTCTCCTTGTCTCATTTTAAGTGGGAGGATTGCAAAAGATTCTACTTACAGAACATAATACATTATGTTGGCCTGGACTTCACTTGAGTCAGGCAAGTTACATGGAAAATTAGATGCACCCTGAGCCCTTCCTCCTCTGCAACAGAAAAGAAATAATTTATAGTTTGCTACTTAAAATATATAGCATATATTCATATGTTATGCATCACATTTACATATTTATATGTAGCTTATCTCATTCATTTGATTAATCTAAATATTGTGAGATCATCAGCAAAACCAGATTTTGTTCAAATGTACTATGTAGCAAATGGATTATTTTTTTCAAAAGCACAGATATTTCTATAAATAAAAGTTCAAATTTGGGATGATAATACATATTAATAAGTCAAATTAATTGTTCTATAAAATAATTATTTTTAAATAATCCATATGCTAATGATATTTTACTTTTTCATTTATTTAAGAAAATTTTTATTCATTTTACATACCAACCACAGATCCCCCTCTCATCCCTCCTCCTGCTCCCCCTCAGCCTTCCCGCGACAACTCACTCCATTTCCCACCTCCAAAGGGTAAAGGCTCCCTCATGGCGAGTCAGCAAAACCTGGACATTCAGTTGAGGCAGGATTAAGCCTCTCCTTGCTGCATCAAGCCTGGGCAAGGCATCCTACCATAGGTAATGGGCTCCTGAAAGCCAGCTCATGCACCAGGGATAGATCATCATCCCACTGCCAAAAGCCCTCAAACAAACCAACCTACAAAATTATGGATGCACACTCATATATCCCATGCTGGCCTTAAAACTTCTGACCCTCCTGCCTGTACCTCTAAAGTACTAGAAATATGGATGTATACTACCATGTCAGACCAATATAGTACTGTAGGCACAAGCAAAGACTTTGTGCATGCTTCATAAGCACTCCAACAACTGAACTAAATTGTTAGACCATACAAGAAAGAATAATATTACATCTATTTGTAAGTTTCTTGTAATTTGTATTGCAAGTGATAACATTCCTACTTTTAGTGCTGTGGCTAAAAATGATGTTTTAAAATACACTCATGAGTGCATATTTTCCTTACCCTTGCCTCCTACAATATGAGGGAGAACTGACCTCAGGGCTTAAGAATGGAAGACCTGATCCTGTCCCTCACCAAGTGCAACAATCTGGAGAGTCAGTCCTGCACTTTGCCTGGGCAAAACAGTAGAGCTGGCCCTGGTGGTTTGAGTGCATGTGAACTGGACCCCAGGGTGTGAGAGCAGGAGAACTGGCCCCACTCCTTGCTGTCTGCTACACTGGGTGAAATAGCCTGGCAGTGCTGGAAAGTTCCCCTGGGTGATGATGATGAGGGAAAGACGGCAGGCTGACCAACCCAGCTACTACCCAGGCCTAGAACAAGGATTACAATGTAGCCTACCTCAAGAGCAACCTCATCTATGAACTGCTGGAGCATGTGAAAGGACCAGACCTACAGGTCCAAAGCTACAGCATCTCCATGATATAAGCAACAATAGGATATCCAAGATTAGTCCCAGTGAGGGCCCGGTATCGAAAGTGGAACAGAAGCCAGAGGCCTCAAACCAGAGCAATGACTCATTTCGACGAACACGTACAAGTAAATATACATGGGCTAAATGGCATATTATGTGACTCATTCAGCCACACTACAGGTTCCACACTGATATTTTTTTATTTTATTTTATTTTATTTTATTTTGTGTGTGTGTGTGTGTGTGTGTGTGTGTGTGTGTGTGTGTGTGTGTGTCTTGTTTTTACTTTTAAATTTTGTTTTATGGAGGAATGTTTCAAGAGCAGAGGATAGAAGCCAGGAAACAGGGAGATGAGTGGGATCAAAAGTCATGATGTAAAATCCATAAAAGATCAATAAAAAGTTTAAAAAATAAAACATAGCCCTGGAATGAAATTTATAGAAGGAACCTATTATTAATGGATAGAGACATCACTGTATACAAACAAAGAGACAGTTTGGAACTATTATGATTAGATAACAGAGTGGAAAGAGCACAGATGAGACAAGAACATTTACTAAATAAGTACAATCATGATTCAGGTTAATACATGGACTATCAAACAGGGAAAGAGGTTGACACCCTTAATCTTCAGATTTCAAAACACTTGCCATTGTTGTCGTTTATCTTTAAAGTTGTGATCTAATTATACATTTATTCAATAATCCAATCCTAATTAATATTTTTGCATTTGAATATCTTTATTTTTATGGATTATACTCTTATACATCGATACAATAAATTTTTTGTCAAATAAACTACATTTTATTATTTATGCCATTATTTTACAATAAAAATATTTTTAGCTTCATCATAGGCACAATAATTCATGGTACAATAAATTCAACACAGATTCTTATATTATTAATGTAAAATTTAAATTTTGTATATTATTCCTTATTGTTGGTAGATAAATTATATAGCTTGAAAGAAAATCCTCTGAGAATAGTGGTTGCCATTTTCTTCTGATGATTTGAATCACTTATAGGTGCTTCAGGACTATTCTGTTTTTCTTTTGCATTTTGAACTATAGAGTAAATAATCATAGGTGGGCTTCCAGAAAGATTGACTGAAGACCGAGAATTCAGATTAACAAGACTATGGCTTGCTCTCTACAAACTGGCAGCAAGGCCCCATTGCTGTAGACAAGACCTGCACAACTCTTTGAGCATGAATAGGTTGAGCTGGTACCAACACAGAGCCTTAACCACTGAGTTCTAGTGTCTTTGGTAAAGGAAGGCACTTTGCATGCTACCAAGAGGGAAACATAAATACCATCCCAGCTATAAAATCTTTGACCTATAACGGTATACTACCTGAAAGATATACTAGGACAGTGGTGACACAAAGCTTGTAAGAATAACCAACCATTAATAAGGCCCACTCTGGGAGATGGAACTGATGTCTGAAAATGCTTAGATGACCAAGAACATGAGACTAGATAGCAGAGATCTAGGGAAAAACAAAATAATACTAATTTTAAAAAGTGAAAAAAAAATATAGCAATAAAATGACTCCTAGTGATATTCTGCTACTCTCATAGGTCAGAGCCTTTCCCAGCCATCAGAGAAGTCTTCCTACAGGAGACAAGAACAAATATAGAGACCCCAGCCAGACATATGGAAAGAATTAGAGACCTTGGAACAATCAACCATAAATGAGATATCTCCATGAAATCTGCCCCCCCCCCTGCCCTGCCCCTTCAAACCTCAAGGAGCCCTGTTGAAGAAGTAGAAAGAATGTAAGAACCAGAGTGGTTGGAAGACACCAAGAAAACAAGGCCCTATAATTAACATGAGAAAAGCTAATATGATCTCACAGGGACTGAAGTAGCATATACAGGGCCTACATGGGTCTGCAACAGGTCGTCTGTGCTTTTATTACAGCTTAGACTTTAGTGTTTTTATGGGATTCCTGAGTTTGCTAACAAGTGTATCTCTGGTTCTTGTGCCCTTTATTGGGCTTTTTACCTTGTTATTTTGTCTTTTTTTTTTTTTTTTTTTTTTTTTTTTAACAGAGCTGAGGACCGAACCCAGGGCCTTGTGCTTGCTAGGCAAGCGCTCTACCACTGAGCTAAATCCCCAACCCCGGGCTTTTTACCTTGTATTGGATTTTCCTTGACCAACTTTTGTGTAAATGTTTTTGTTTTATCTTATTATATATTATTTGTTATGTTTTAATGAATGAATGAATAAATGACGACCAAGACACGAGGATAAAAGTTAACAACTGAACTTTCATTTATACCTGCTGGGAGAGGAAAAATCAGTTTTTTTTTTTTTTTCCCAGTGGAATGGCACTTAGTATATCCACCACTACAAGGCAGGGCTCGTGTTCAAGACTAGTTGACCAACATACAATGGACTCCACAGTTTTTTGTGTGCTTTTATTTGGTTACATTTTGATATATATATTTTTTTCTTTTTGGGTATTGTTTTGTTTTCTTGGTTTGGGAGGCTTTGTTGTGTTGAGTTTTTGCTTTTTGAGAAAAGACTTAAAGTTGAGTGGATTAGAGAGGAGGAGGGTAACTGGAAGGACTTGGAGAGAGGGGAATAATATGAGCAAAATATATTCAAATGTAAAAATTGTTTTTAATAATTAAAAAAACATAATAATAATTTAAAAAAGGAATACCTCAGTGCACCACCAGCATTTCGGTATTTCAGTCCATTTAGTCATTTAGTCATTTCAGTCCATTTCAGTCATTTAGTTTTGAAATTTAATTCCTTTTGTATACACTCTTCACATGTCATGATAGTTACATATAGTTATATACAGGTGATGGAAGTCATGACAGTTACATACAGTGTTGTTTTCACTGAAACATTTGAGTTCAGTCTCTAGGAGAATTGATGTTTTATTTTACTTACAGCCTAGATCACAAGGATGGTGCTAAACTAATATATTTAATAAATTTAACAATGACTGAACAGATTTAGGATTACATTGGTTTTTACAACAACCTCAGATGGAAAGACATGTTTAACATAAGCATTCAATTAATTTAATATGAAATAATATTTATTATATATTATTTCTATTTTTATATAACATTTTGTATGTTAATAAGCATAATCAAAATGAGGTTAAATAATACAATATGAAAACTGATACTTGGTGCAGAAACTTATGAATTTTATTTTATTCCAAAGAGCACTCGATATTGACTAGGATTGAGTCAGTTTCTAAAGCACAAGGAGCCAAAAAAAAGTGGAAGGAAAAAGCAAAACAAACAGCAGATGGCAATTTAGGGCTGCCTCCCACCTCTCCCAAGTCCTTTTTGGAATCAGCAAATGCAGCCCAGACTCCATGTTCTGGAAGGAATCTGGGGCTCTGGGGATACAGCACTGGCTCCGTGGGTTCTTCCACTAGCCATATTAGAAGAAAAATATCAGAGCCAATTATGGTATGTTAGATAAGTTAGTCCTTGAAATATATTTGCTCATACCTCAATCTCCCCGTTGGTTAGCTAGGTCCAATTTTGTTTAATTGATCTGGTTTCCTAATTGTTCTGGATCCAGATTGGCATCTCCCTAGTTCTCAACACTTCTGTTCACTTCAATGTTGACGATTTTTTTCCCCATTTAAATAATTTCACTTTTCATTTTCCTGTAGCCAGTAGTTCTCTAAACATGGCTGATTATGCATGTCAAGTTCCACTCCAATGAAAACATTCCAAGAACCTAGAGGAGGTAATCAAGGCAAAGATAGGCCATGGGCACTGCAATTTTCCAGGGACTCATGTCTTTACCACTGTAGTTTATGGAAACATTCATTTATTTAACTGTGTATGTTAGCTTTATATAGCTGTTTATACTAACAGAAATAAAATGAAAATCATTTTTATTGCAAAGATGCCATTGCATAAAGAATGTTCATCACTAGATTTCCATTATTCTTTTCTGGTATAAATCATTTCACAGAAGCCCATTTGTCTCCTTATGTTAATAATTTCATCATCACTGTCATCAAGATAAATTGCTCCAGTGTCACAAAGGTAATGATCTCTGATTGGATTCAGGTTTAGATGTCTCTCTCTCTCTCTCTCTCTCTCTCTCTCTCTCTCTCTCTCTCTCTCTCTCTCTCTCTCTCTCTTTTTCACATATTCAGGGAGTAATGACAACTCTCTGATTCTTGTTAACTGATACATGCCATTGTTTAGCCATGTCCAAGATTAATAACAGTAATGATAAATATTAAATTTATTCCCTCTTTTCTTGTCTTCACAGAATAATGTTTAAATAAGTGTCAATTTGTGTCAAGCACAATGTATATATTAGATTTAATTTAACTGAAAAGAATCACATAGTTTTCAGTTCCGAGTCCCAGCTATGTTCCTAAATATTATATTTATTAATAACAATTACTGTAACATGTTGCATATGCAATATTTTCCTCATCTTTCAGATGTTACTACTAGAGCTTAGAAATATTAAATAATTTTAAGAAATCCCAAAGCTATTAATTGAAAGCTTGTGAGGCTTAAGCATTCCATATTACCAAGGCCACATACAAACAAGAATAGCTACAAATGCTCAAGATTGTAAATTTATTGAAATAATTATGATTTTTTAAAAAATTTAGAATATTTCATAAATCTATACAACGTATCTAGATCATATTCATCCCCTGCTCTCCTGCTTCAAGCTCACCTCCCCCAAATATATTTTTCATCTCCCTCCTAACTTTGAAAATTCTTTTTATTAAGAAATTTTTTAATTCATTTTACTAAATTTGAAAATTTTTTAGTAATTCCAAGTCCAATTAGTGTTATTATATGTGCATGTGGTGGTGTCAGAATTAATGGCATTTGATGGCTGCTGAGGGAAGGAAAGCCACATTTTTTTTTGATGGAGCACTTATGATAGCCTGCCCATTATGAATTTATTTTTTTAGTTTTCTTATAACACTTTCCCATTCTTCTCAACTATGAATTTTGTAAATGACAATTTTATGGGTTATTGTCTGTTACCAAGAGAAAAAGGACTCAGTTCTATCCAACTCAAATACAATAATCTTATGCTTATGGACTGCATTAAACATCTAATAAATGTATTTATTCATTAAAAATATATTTACTAAAAGCTACATTAAATTAATGGTAAATATATAAATTATCAAAATTATGTATAAGATAAAATATCTATCCATATATATATATGTATGTATATATATATATACATAATTTGTTATACACTGTGAGGTTACTGAAAAGTGTTTTATAAATGTACAGTTATTATTCTTTATCCTTAAGACAGGATAATGAATCCAAACTCTACCATGAGTCCTAAACAGTCTGGCAAAGATGAAAACGTGGAAGGTGAAACTGTGTGTTATTCCATCTAATGTAAACTGAACATTAAAAACTCCATTCATTTCCTCGGCCCACCCTCCCTATTTCACCCCAACCTGTCTCGTGTCTTCTGTGTTATGCAATACAGAACATTCCTACCCTTATAGATAGTTCTGGACAGAATTTACCTAATCTGTGCCAAATTCAGTAAATAAGCCACATAGAAAACAAACATCATTTTCTCCAACAATGAGACCATGAAGAAGAGAGAGGTAGAGAGAAATAGAAAGATAAGGATATGGAGATAGATAGATGTAGATAGATGATAGATAGATAGATAGATAGATAGATAGATAGATAGATAGATGATAGATGATAGATAGATAGATAGATAGATAGATAGATAGATAGATAGATAGATAGATAGATAGATAGATAGATAGAGGAGAAAGAACTTAAAAGATCAAGAGCAAATGAGGGAAAGAAATTCACAAAAATTTCTAAGATCTATGAATCCATGAAATGGAACTGAATGAGGTCATTTTAAACGAACTGAAAAATTTTTAACACTAAGTTAAAATACCTATTGATTGAATATTTCTTTTAGTAAATAATTTATTAAGATATTTTAGATGTAATAACATTAAAAATAACCATAATATTCAATTTTTACCAACTAAAACCTAAGTGGATGAGACTGTTTATTTTAGAGTTGTTTTAAAATAATTTGGAGATATCTAGAAGAAAGAGGTTTTAAAGATTAATGATGTGTACGTGGGAATCACAGGCATTGATCATCCAGAGCAAACTAATGAACAGCATGTGATGCAATTGAGTCAACCTATACAGATCCATTACATCATCACAGACCATTTCAAAATGTTTGTTTTCCCAAATTCCTAGAGTTTAAAAATTTTTATTTTTCTATTCTTCTCTCATACAATACTTTCCAACAGCAGCCTCCCCTCACTCCCTTCCTCCCAAATCCCACCACCACCTCTTCTCTCCCCCAGATTCACTATTTCTCTGTTTCCCTTCAGAAAACACCAGCCCCCCCCCCAGTGATATCAATTAAACTCAACATAACAAGATGCAATAAAATTAGTCATATACTCTCCTATCAAGGCTAGATAAGGCAACACAGTAGGAGGGAAGAGATGCCATGAGCAGGCAAAAGAGGCAAAGACACCCTGATTCCCACTGTTAGGAGTCCAACAAAAACCCCAAACTAAAGAACCACAGAATGTATGCAGAGGGCCTGGCGCAGACCCAGGCAGGCTGTGTGGTTGATACTCCAGTCTCTGTGAGCTCCTGTGGGCCCTTAGTTGATTCTGTGGGATTTGTTCTGTCAGGTGTCCTTTACCCCTCTGGCTGCTGCTACAATCCTTTCTCTTCCTCTTCTGTGGGATTCCCCAGGCTCTGCCTAATAGTTGACCTGGGTCTCTGCACCTGCTCCTATTAGTTGCTGGAGAAAGCCTTTCTGATAGTGATTGGGCTTGGCACCTACCAGTAAATAGAGCACAATGTCATTAGGAATCATTTGCTTGACTTTATTTTTTTCTTCTTTGCAATAGTGTTTGGTTAGAACCTAGGTTTCTGAGACATTCAGTTTCTGGAGCCTGGCCATCCAAAACACTGTTGGTCATGGGCTCTCTCTCATGGTATGGGTTACTTTTGAGAATTTTATACAGATATCAAATGAAAAATGATCATTTTTCATTTCTCTGCTCCACATACCTGTATCTTGCCAACAGCCCACTTTCCTATCATTGTTTCCTTTTATTGCCCAGTAAGTTCCATTAGTCCATATGTGCATGTATTGGGGCTGTACACATAGGACACAACCAGTGTCCTCAAGGAAGAACCATTGTCTCTCTCCCAGCAGATATCAAGTGCCAATAGATCCTCATTAGGGTGAGGGGTGGAGATTATTTTCCTCATCGTTGGGGGAATTTTAGCTATCCTGATACAAAATTCATTTTTAAAAAACTGTACTATTGATGTCATAATGTTTGGATGTGGGTCTTTGAAAGGCAATTACATCATGAGCCTACACTATTATGAATAGATTTGTGTCTCCATATGAATGATAAAAGAACTAACCAGGTTTTTGTTGCTGTGTCAGGACACTAGTTCATTAATATGCAAACTGGAAGCAGGTCCTCACCAGAGCTGGACCATGATGGCAATCAGATTCCAGACTTCCAGTCTCCAGTACAGTAATAGATTTTTTTATATATAAGTGGCACACTCCATAGTGCTTTATATAGAAGCCCAAATTAAGACATATAAATTAAAATAATATAAAAATAAAACATTAAAATAGCTTCTCATGTATATTTCATGAAAAGTTATTACCATTGAAACATTAAAGTATGTAATAAAATTAAAAGCTAAATAAAATACTTTAAGAGTACAACCTTTCAAACATAAATGTAATAATGTTAAATTTATCTTAACTTTTAAAAATTCCATTAAAATGTATTAATATTTATAAAAATAAAACTTTATTAGTTTGAAATTCAAGGAATGCTTATTTATCAAAGTAAATGTTAAGTTCCATACATTATATATATATATATATATATATATATATATATATATATGTAAACATTTCAGGGTAATTCACACATTAGCAAAATTGTAAAGCTAGTTGGGTTTTGTGTAAATGTATTATAAATAGTATGCTAATTTCATTTACTCCAAAACCTACAAACTAGAATACAAACAATTGAAAACGAATCCTTAAGTATTTAAAGCTACTTGGAACTTGTATTTTTAAACATAAGAATAAAAAATAAAAGGTCTTATGACTAATCTATTCTTGTGGGGTTTTTGTTTTTTTGTTGTTTTGTTTTGACCTAAGAGTCTTCTTATGACCAAACCGACCCAGTACATACTTGACACTAGAGAAATCTTTGTTCATTCTTTGGAATGGACAATGGTGAGTGATATATTTCATAAATTGTTGAGGTGTTTAGATCTGGCCACTTGTATTTTTAATTATTTCTTTCAGTTTTTGAGATTACAATGTAATTAGATTATTTCTCCCTTACCATCTCTTCCATTTAACCCTCTCATATACCCCCTTTGCTCTCTTTTAAATTCATGTGCTTTTTTTCATTAATTGTTCTCACATGCATATATGTATATACATTATGTGTTTCTAAACATAACCTTCGTGCTCTGTTTGTATAATGTTACTTGTATGTATGTTTTCAGGACTGAACCTTTGGTATTGGTTCTGTAGGTAAGAACTCTTATAATTCATGTGTGTGTGTGTGTGTGTGTGTGTGTGTGTGTGTGTGTGTGTGTGTTTGTGTATGTGTAAATGAACACATGCCCTGGCCTTCATGTAGAAGTCAGAGAACAACCTCTGGTATTGGTCCTCACCTTGTACCTCGAGACAGAGTCTCTTGTTCCCACTGCTAATGCCAGGTTATGTGACTCATATTTCTGTCTCCTCACAGGAGCACTAGGATTTCATTCAGTCTACAAAATATGTTTGTTTGTTTTAATTCTGCAGAACTCCAACTGGTTCCTATACTGTGTGAATGATTGTACTTTATCCAGGGAACTGTCTCCCACCCTAATACTTGTATTTATATTAAGAAACACCATGAAGAGACAGTCTTCCAAAAGCTTTTATTTGACATACATTTGTCCAAATTTATTCTATGTGCATAATCAAGCCTGTGATTTTAGAAGCAGAATAGAAACAGCTTGATTATCTTTTGGAAATTGTACATATTTTGTGTCTAAGGTTTCAAAGTACTTAAAAATTAAATAAAGTCAGTATCTCCATAAGGGTTAAAGAATAAAAAAATGTTAAGTATAGAAGAGCAACACCCTGGCTGCACAAACAATGTTCTTCAACCTCACTCATCAACCTATATTATATATATATATATAATTGACTTTTAGAACATTTGAGATAACTACAAATGAATCATGAATACACAATTTTTTAGCAATGAATTTATTTGGAGTCACTCTATGATTGATACAAAGTGGAACTTATTAAAATTACCTAGTCTAAAATTGTTCAACATATGATGCTATATAAATGAATGACAACATACAGCCACAATTATGGCACTTCTTCCTCCACATAGTTCTCACCTAAGCATCTGAATGTATTCAGAAAATAATATTTATATAGACTCTTGAAACCAAAAGTCAAAAAAAAACATTCCCCATGAAACACCAGAAATTAAACATTTTAGAATTTGTAGTCCATATGGCCCCTTTCACAGCTACTCAACCAGGAAGTGCAGAAAGGAAGCAGCCAAAGGTAATACATAAATAAACCTAGGAAGATGTGGTTCAGTGAAGGGTTTATAGAAATTTTAAAATTTGAATGTAATAGAATTCAATCATCTACTAATATTTTTGGTGCATGAATAATCATAAAACAGTCACAAGAAACATTGTTTCTTGAACATGGAATTATACAACTCGGTCACGAAAGACTTAGTTTTCTGGCATTACATGGTAAAGATCTGAAGCCAAGGTCCCTAGTCACCTTCTACTCCTTATATCCAAAGGAAGTTGGTAAGTCCTGTATTTATTGTCCTACCGAAGCACTTAGGACCCTTTTTATATAGAGGATAAATATTTAATCATGTGTTAATTACCCCTTTAAAATCATTGTGTATCACTTTATGCTAACAGCAGCAAACTCCTGGGAAATGGGGTAGGTTTAAAACTGCATTTGGATTGATTGCTTGCATGTCTAATGACAGATCAGCACCTCTGCTTGTAATGTCTTTTACTTACACAAAGGAAAAAGCAAGAATCTGCATCTGCAGGAAGCAAAGCCCCTCCACACAATGAAAGGTTCTTCTGTTGGTCAGATTTATTGCACAATATACAGATGATTTATAAGAATATTAGAGGAGTCATGATTAATAACAGCAATAACTAACAAAAACAAATAAGTATAAGAAGTCACTTTGCAATTGCAAAACATGAAAGACAAAATGTAAATCAGTGAAAAAGGGAGAGATTTGTCCCAACATTGCTACTAACATGGAAAAACTATAAACAAAGATATGTAGGATTCTAACCACTAGGAAAACCATAAACAAAGATATATAAGATTCTAACCACTAATAAAATATGTTATGTGACCGGAGTCTCTCACATAAGGACCTACCTTGTATGTCTCATTTGAAATTGTCATTTAACTTCCAACAAATGTTTGGAAAAGAAATAATTAAAAAACTGTTCAGTAAATACCAGTTAACCACTAGTGTTTATACATTCTCTATTCTGGAAAAAGTATATAGTCCCTATTTTATACGTGAAGTAACTGGCATTGAAGTTTGTTAATAACAACATAAACCCTAAGACAAAACAATCCTCAAAAATAAATTCATTATGAATGGTGTCTTCTCAGTGTCTCTGTATGATTAAAAACCCAATACTCTACAAAGGATATTGATCACCAGGCAAATTGAAATCTATGAAGCACATTGATAAACTAAGTCACTTTTCTACTGTAATGAAATAAGTTGTCCTTGAAACAGGTATATTCCCTTTACTGTGTAATTAAGGAGTGAATCTGTGGAGACCACTTATCAATAGACTTATTGTTAAGTATATATATTTTACAAAGAAGTAGAAGATGTCTCAACGTTTAAGAATTGTTGCTCTTGTAGAGGAACCACATTTGATTCTCAGCACTCACATGGTGTCTTCCAACCTTCAGCCACTCCAATTCAAAAGGACCTGACATCTTCTTCTGACTTATGTAGATATACCCAAATAATAATAATAAACTTATGTGGGTAATACCTAAGAGTATAAAAGTAATAAAAATGATAAAAAGATAGATGAAAAAGTAGTTTGAATATTTAATAATAAATAACATATTTTGCTAAATCATTAGTTAAACTTTGTTCGGTGTCACCAGTTTTAACTGCTTCTTCAGAAAATCCACATAAAACAAAGCTGAAATTTAAGGATGTGAGCTTGTCTGAGTTGTAATAAACAGTTGATAAGAAGGGAGAGATTATTGACAATTGGTAAATATGAGTATATTTTAGATTTTGAATACCAGATTTGATTTCATGGTCAAATAATTTTAAAACTGAATATCTCTATAATTGGAAGTCTTTTAATAATTATAATTAGGTTTCAGGGTTCTAAAATTATCTATATGGAGTGTGTGTGCTTGTGTGTGTGTGTGTGTGTGTGTGTGTGTGTGTGTGTGTGTGTGTGTGTGTGTGTGTGTACATGCACTTGTGTTCCCTGGTGTGTATTCTAAAATTTGGCAGACACTTTTGATGTATTCTTATCACAGAAGAGCAATTCTCAATGACTTCAGCCTCTAACACATTCACACTCTTAAAATATACAAATTACAGAGAAATTTTTATGAAGGAAATTATACAAAATAATATCTGTGATATAATTTGATATACAGAATTAAATTAACACTGAGAAATTAAATATTTAATATTTCATTTGCAAATAACAGAAACAAATAGATATTAACACTGCTAAATCTAGATATTAACACTACTAAAAATAAATAAAGTTGACTATACTTTCTAAGGAAAAATTATAGTAAGAATCATTAGTAGTTTATGTTTTATTGTAAGCATACCAATGTAAATAGAAGACAATTGAATTTTGATGGTAGCCATACAAATTATGGTTGTTATAGTTGATAAGAAAATATAGCCATACAAATATAAAGATGAAAACAGAAGTGAAATGCTAAGAAGTTAAAGATTTTGTTATATATTAATTATATGTGGATTTTGATTCCGTAATATAAACTGTTTTTCTTGAAGTCTAGTAGTCTAGTTTATATTTCTGAATGGATCTTTAACCCATGTATTATGTTATAATATCTCACACTTGTCTCTGTGAGAAACATGGCTCACTGGATTCTGCTAATCTTTGAGCTGCTGATGCATGTTATTATATTATAACCCAAATTACATTTATTTATTTTATTACCACTAAAATTGATAAAATCTTGAGAATGGAGAAATGATTGAGTTGCGACATAAATTTTTAAAAATTCTAAGTTTTCATAAAAGCCCAAATTTTACTATTGACACAACTGTACTTTACTAGGAACATTAGGCTCACTTAACACATTTTTGAGAAAGTTTTGCCAATTAGCCCATGTGAATGATCATGAAGTGTCCTCTCTTCTCTCAAGTGAAGACAGTACTGCTAACAAATGAAGCCACTGTGGTTCACAACTCAAGCAGTTGTGAGAGAGTTTTCCTCCAGATAGTTGATTAATTTCTGGATGTTACAAACATTTCATGCATGCTTTTTCTTTCTTCATGCACACACACACAAACACACAAACACACAAACACACACACACACACACACGTGTGTGCACACACTCTATCGAAGATTGACCTTTTAAAAAATAATGTTGTATTGTTTCATACAGGATATTATTGAAACTTCCTGAATATCAATGTCGAGGTTCACAAAGGCTAATGGTCCAGTTGATGCCACTGATTTGAGTTGTGCTACAATTATAGTTGTGTCCACTTCTGCTATGATACCATAACTATGACAGTTCCATTTTGAGACACTAAAACTTTTTATTCACGGATTACTCTCTCTCTCTCTCTCTCTCTCTCTCTCTCAAATACATACACTACATACACACAATATGTATCTCTATATATGTATACATATATGTATCTCTCACTCTCTGTCTACACACACACACACACACAGAGAGAGAGAGAGAGAGAGAGAGAGAGAGAGAGAGAGAGAGAGAGAGAGAGAGAGAGAGAGAGAGATCATGGATGGTCTCTGAGTAACAAATAAGTTGAGACTGAGGTATCAGACACACAACTCAGGCTCAATTGCTACCTGAATATTTTTCTACACTTTGAAAGTCCTGTATTGCAAAGACTATTTTATCATTAGAGTCAAGAGCTGTCTTCTTCTATTGATGATCTGGTTACAGGAACAGATGAAATCTGAGGGATTCCAGCTACAATAAAATTTGTTATTTGCCATGACAAAATATTAATTATCTATCAGAGGAATATGGAATTTTAAAAGTTGAATTGTGAATCATTTCTAAATGAAAGTATCTCATTTAATAACTGAGGCAAAGCAATGCTACTAGATATTGCATTCCTATACTGCATTTCTGTTACTTGGCAATCGCTTCTACTATTGGTCTTACAACTGTGAGTGTGAGGGAAACTTATCAGTTCAGTCATAGGAGGAATTCTTCTTTATTAAATGCATGCTTTCAAAGGGAACGCTTATTTACTTTGCACAGGAAACAACCTCAGCATACACTCCACTCATAAGCAATTTGTGTTTCCAGGGCAAGACGATAGATTGATATTAATAGGCATTCTGTTCTCAAGCAACTTATTTTATTACTTTGTTGCCTCTATACTTCCAGGAGTTTGCAATATAAATGGCCTAAAAGGTTCTGGAATCTTTAATATTTATGGTTTAGAATTTTAGTACTTTTAAAAAATGTATAGTTTTTTTCTTTAGAAAGTGCACTGCCTCTTCTACTTCATAGCTTAGGAAAATTCTAAGTAGATAGTTAAATGTAAGAGAAATTTTAAGGTTGGATGATAAAGCATATAAGAGTTAAGGAGTCCCAATGTCAAAAAGTTTTCATGAATAGAAACAGTAATGTTTTGGATTAATCTTTCTCAAAGTCATTGTTATATGACTTAATATATACTTTAAAAATTATTTTGTGTGATTATTATGAGTGATAGTCATATAATCTGTGCAAGGATCTCCAAATAGACAAGATATAAATGACAGTACTTCGTAAAAGGTTAGGCTATACAATAAGAGAAACAACTATTGGATGCCCACCCTGTGCTGCCTGCAGTCCTAATGACCTCAAACCTACTTTATTACATACTGCAAATCCTAAACTAGAGAGCAACACTTCAGTTTGCAAAGAAGAGAAAGTATTAGATAAAGATGTTGTGAAGTGTGTGGGGTGGTGTCAGTGGGTACAATAATTCAGTTAGATGAATGTGAGTATATGATGGCATATTGTATTAATAAACCCTGTCTATAAAAAGATTTTGATATACTCATTCTAAAGCAAAAAGTAATATATGTGTTAATAATACAGGATCGACTACTATCCATGGCATTCCTGAATCAATACCTTGCAAAGTGGTGTATAAATGTATACAAATATTGTTTAAGTCAAACATAATGAATATTTTAAAGGGCTGGTTCAGAATTTATTATTCAGTTACATGCCATCACATTAAATTGAACGGTATAAGCACTTTAGTTGTGGGATTCCACAGCAGGGGAAGAATATCTCTATACTGGTGAGCATCTTGATGTTTGAGTGGGAGATTACAGCTTCAGAAATTATGGGTTCTCCTTGCACACTTCATTACCCTTCAGCTTCAACTCTTAGCTAGCATGTTGGCATCTCTTTAGTTTATCAGATATGATGGCAGACAAATAAATTACTAATTGTGTAGATATTTGTATTTTTTATCTGTTAAATAATAATATTTCTCAACTCATAGGTTGTTGTGACTTTGAAAAGTTTATGGTGCATACAATATTGATAGCACAATGCAGTGGTTTGATAAATATTTAATTTTTCAGGACCATATGAAAAAATCTGGACATTTTGTTTTTACTTTTTAGTCCAAACTTTAAGAAATGTACATCCACTTGCATCAGGCATTTGTTTCAATATTTTCCATTCACCCATCCTCCTTTGTTTCTTTCCTTCCTTCTCTTCCTTCTTTCTTTGTTCAAGTTCTAGAGTTAACTCTTGCTTCACTTGTGCTGTTTTTTTCAAAATTCTTCTTATTTGTGTTTTATTATTGTTGTCATTAAAATAGCATGCTAAATGACCAGGCCAAACAGTATTAGGACATACATAGATGTGTGTATCAAAGGGAAATTTAACTCAATAAATAACTGGGTCAGGAAATTACATAGGGTTATTGATCTTCAACTCAATTGAATAAATTTATAAAATAGTAAAATGATGCATGTAACCACTAAGGGCCATACCTAGTGTACAAAATATGTTTCAGAAATTATGTTACCATTGTTTTCTACTCAATGCATGTTGAGAGTTAAGTAAATTTTATTCAAGTTGGTGCTTCTGCATAGGTAATGGCACATCTCAATAAATCCTGGAGAAATTCTATTTTGAGAAATGAGGAAACAAGGAAATTTGACTTATGAGGAAGGAAAGCTTAGAGTTCAGTCTTATAATGTGAAAAAGTAGTACACAAATGATAACTTTCTAAGAATAGTAAGTGTAAACACCCACAGATAGAGAGTCAAAAAAGCTGTCAGGTATCTAGCTGGGTTCTGGTAACTTAGCCCTTCACTTCAGTCAAGCATTGGGGCAATATGGCCTCTCCCCCAAGATCCAGCTATACCACTCTTGGGCATATACCCAAGGAATGCTCAATCATACCGCAAGAGCACTTGCTCAGCTATGTTCATATCAGTACTGTTTGTCATAGCCCAAACCTGGAAACAACCTAGATGCCCTTCAACTGAAGAATGGATAAATAAATGGTGGCACATATACACAATGCAATACTACTCAGCAGAGAAAAACAATGACATCATTAGGTTTGTAGGCAAATGGATGGATCTAGAAAAAAATCATCCTGAGTGAGGTAACCCAGACTCAGAAAGACAAATATGGTATGTACTCACTCATAGGAGGATACTAGAGGCGGAACAAGGATGACTGGACTGCTACTCACATCACCATGGAGGCTACCTGGAAAACAGGACCCCAAGAAAGACACGAGGATCGCCCAATGATGGAGAAATGGCTGAGATCTACATGAACAACCTGGACTTGAGTGGGAGCAATGAAGGGCGAGGGTGGAGGGAAAAAGAGCCTGTGGGAGCGGGAGATCCCAGCTGGATCAAGAACAGAGAGGGAGAATAAGGAATAGGAGACCATGGTAAATAAAGACCACATGAGAAAAGGAAGAATCAAAGTGCTAAAGAGGCCCACAGAAATCCAGAAAGATACCCCCACAATAGACTGCTGGCAATGGTCGAGAGACAGCCCGAACTGACCTACTCTGGTGATGGGATGGCCAAACACCCTAATAGTCGTGCCAGAAACCCCATCCAAGGACTAAGGAATCTGGATGCAGAGATCCACGGCTAGGCTCCGGGTAGAGCTCTGGGAGTCTAATTAGCGAGAAAGAGGAGGGTTTATATGAGTGAAAATTGTTGAAACCAAGGTTGGATAAAGCACAGGGACAAATAGCCAAACGAATGGAAACACATGAACTATGAACCAAAGGCTGAGGGTCCCCCAACTGGATCAAGCCCTCTGAATAGGTGAGACAGTTGATTGGCTTGATCTGTTTGGGAGGCATCTAGGCAGTGGTACCAGATCCTGGGCTCATTGCATGAGTTGGCTGTTTGAAACCTGGGACTTATGCAGGGACACTTGGCTCAATCTGGGAGGATGGGACTGGACCTGCCTGGACTGAGTCTATCAGGTCGATCTCAGTCCTGGGGGAGGCTTTGCCCAGGAGGATGTGGGAATGGGGGGTGGGCTGGGGGGAAGGGGAGGGGGGCAGGAGGGGGGAGAACAAAGGGAATTCGTGGCTGATATGTAGAACTGAATGGTATTGTAAAATAAAATAAAAGGAAAAAATAAATAAAATCTACTGGAAGGACTTTGAGTGTAGGAAGAATCACCTTTGAAGATAAAGTCAAGTTAATTCTAGACATTTAGATCTCAACTTTAAAGCTAATTACATTTCGTTTGAGTAGCCCTGTTGAATATATAATACAGGCAAAATGCTACTGTTTCCATAAAGCTAGACTAGCTTTTCTAAACTTATTAAATCATTAGAGAATGATAATTTAAGTATTACATTTCAGCAATTAATGTACAGGCTATGTTGTGAGAGAGAATATTTGTTTCGGTTTTTAATTATGGATTCATGTTTTGTGACCAAAACAAAGATTTCATCAAAAGAACAGAGTTTTGCATTGCTCCATTTGTATTAGCTTGAAAAAGAACTGTCAGGGCCTACAAAAGCCAATTTTATCTTTTTTACTCTAGGATTCAAGCTGTTTGTGTTTGTACAGAATCATGGTTGCATTCAGTCTCACTTAGCACACTATTCCATGGAAATATTCCTTTTATAAATGCATTTGAAGAAGTACTATTTCTAAATATGGCCAGAGGAAAATGCACTTTATCATGTTCAGCACGTGAAAAAGGAATTCTGGCAAAAGAAGAATTTCTTCAGCATCCATGTATCCCGCCTTCCAAACTTGATTGTTTTACTCCTCATTGAAAGACTGTTATAGCACCATTTATGAGAAAAACTAAACAAAAAATATATCTAGTAGAGGACATCCATTAATAAATCATGGAGTAAACAAATCACTAATAGAACAGATTCAAAGTGCCAGGGAAACAGAAATCCTCAAGAAGAGCTTCAGACTTCACCCGTCATTTTTAAAGCACACCCAACCAGCACTATTATTTCTCATTGTACAAAAGAAGGGCATTGAAATAAACACAGAGAGAGGCAATGGTTTGTCCAAATGATATGCTTCAGGTTTAAGAAATTAATAACTAATGGTTTTTTTCTGTCAAAAAAAGAGGAGACATTGTGGATTAATAATAATAGTAAATAATAATAACTAATACAATACTTCATAACCTTCAATTAAAATATTATCAATTGTCGTGTTTTAATATTATATATACTACCCTCTATCTGAATTTTAGCAACTTTTGAATATATCTTCCTCGCATATTTTTAATAAAGAGAATTGTGGAAAATTTTGATTACTTCTATTGTTAGTTAAGGCTATCATGGAAAGGATTCAGATAGTCACTTAAACTTTTAGATAATATGTATGATAGAATTTTTGTATTAATGCATACTCTAAAAATTTTGAAGTGTTAACACAATAGGAAACAAATTTTTGGTGGAATTAGGGTCACTATGTATACTATCATATGACTTGCGATTAAAATACTTTGACTTTTCCTTTCCAATTTATATCCCTTTGGTCTCCTTCAGTTGACTTATTGCTCTATGTAAGACTTCAAGTACTATATTGAATAGATATGCAGAGAGTGGACAATCTTTTCTTACTCTTTAGTGGAATTGTTTTTGATTTTCTCTCTATTTAAGTTGATGTTGGCTATGGGTTTGTTGTTAATTAGCTTTATTATGTTGAAGCTTGTCTCTTATATCCTTAATCTCTTCAGGAATTTTATCATGAAGGGGTGCTGAATTTTGTCAAAAGATATTTCTTCATCTAAAGCTATGATTATACTAATTTGTCTTTCAGCGATTTTATATGGTGAATGACATGTATTGATATACTCCTAAGGCTGATAAACAGAGTAGCAGTGTTCAAAATTAACTTGTAAAAATCAGTATCCATCCTATAAACAAATGATAAAATAACTGAGAAAGAAATCAGGGAAATAACAGCTTTCACAATAACCTCAAAAAATATAAATAACTTAGAGTAACTCAAATCAAGCAAGTGAAAGACTTGCACATTAAGAACTTTAAGACACTGATGGAAGAAACTGAAGAAAATGGAAAGATCTCCCATGCTCATGGATTGATAGTATTTTTTATTATAACGTTTTATTTAAAACATTTTTCTTTCCTTTTACATACCACCCCCTGTTCCTCCTCCCTCCTCTTCTCCCACTTTCCCCACCTACTGCCATCCCATCCCCACCCCCTCCTCATAGAGGATAAGGCCTCCCTTGGGTAGTCAACGCAGGATGTTATACCATGTTGGGGTCAGACCTAGCCCTTCCCCCACCCTGTATCAAGGCTGAGTAAGGTATTGCACCATAGGGAATGGGCTCTAAAAAGCTAATTTAGTTCCTGTGCCTGGGATAAGTCCTGGTCCCATTGTCAGGGGACCCACAAACACATCAAACCATGCAACTTTTACCCACATTCAGAGGGCCTAGTTTGGTGACAGCTGGGGAGCCTGCATGGGATCAGTAGGTAGTATTAACAGTAAATACAGCCATCCTACCAAAAACAATCTACAAATCCACTGCAGTTCCCATCAAAATTCCAACATAATCCTTCACAGATCTTGAAAGTACATTTTTCAGTTTCATATGGAATGTGTGTGTGTGTGTGTGTGTGTGTGTGTGTGTGCGCGCACGCGCGTGCGCGCACATTAATACCCTAGAGGTCTTTTGCTTATATAGAATAGTTTCCAGTTTTGTATCTTTATGGAATTTTTATGTGTATATCTCTATGCCTAATATGTTTCTTGTGTTTTTTATTTGGCTTTAAAATTTTTTTTCTTTTTTCTTCTTTTGTAGATGCCTCTTTGTTTTCTAGTGATCAAAAGCAAGAAAGCTGTGTATTTGAATGAGCGAGAAGGAGGTGAGTGTATGGAAGGAGGTGGGGGAGAGGAAACTATAATCAGAATATATTGTATGGAAAAATTTAATTGATATAAAAAACAAAGCCCCGGGCGGTGGCGGTGCACGCCTTTAATCGCAGCACTTGGGAGGCAGAGGCAGGCGGATCTCTGTGAGTTCGAGGCCAGCCTGGGCTACCAAGTGAGTTCCAGGAAAGGCGCAAAGCGACACAGAGAAACCCTGTCTCGAAAAACCAAATAAATAAATAAATAAATAAATAAAAAACAAAGCTAATATTTGAGTAATAGCTATGTTTCAGAAAAGAAAGGAAAGAGGAAAACATTAAAATGTCTATAAGCATACAGTTCTTCTCAATATTCTGGTGAATCTTAAAGTATAATTATGAAGTTTTCGGCTCTCATTTCTAGGATATTTGACAAATGCTGGTATGATCCTGAAAAAAAAAATCTGGATGAACTAAATCAATAGCACAACTAAAATGATTTGCCATACTCTATAGCTTACTTTTTAACACTTGGAGTTCTTAAACTAGATAGAAAGTTTCTCACAAGCAGAAGTACACTGAAACCTCAGCCAGGCATGTCGTTTGCTCATTGAAGTATCTTCAAATGCATCATTCTTTTATATTTATACACACAATAACTACTGAGTTAAAAACTGAACTTCAATCTCACAATCAAATGAAAGCAAACATTGCATGTTTTCTCATTGGTCTTAGTGATTCTAAACTATGGAAACTTTACTTTTAAAGCATTCTCTAATGCTAGCTTTGAAATTATCAGTTAGTTACAATTTATCAATTCATTCCCATGCTAATTATAAAAGTGGAGAACAATTTCTGGTACACTTATGAAGTGTAATCCTGTGACTGTGGTTTAGGGGGGTATGTGCTTGCTATACAATCATGAGAACCTGAATTTGTTCTTCAAAACATATGTGAACATGTTTGGTACGGCAGTGTATGCTTGTGGTTCCTATGCACAGAGACAGATGCACAGGGATACCTAGGGCTCTGTGGTTAGGCACCCTAGCCCACCATGCAAATTCAGGTATGTTAAAGACACTTCTTAAAACAAGATGAATGGATATTGAGAAGACACTTGAGGTTAACATCTGGCCACCACATGCCAGTACACACCCATAAACATTCACTTACTTTCCCCCACCCCCACCCTCACACAAGACATGCAATCCTAGCTGAATAATAACTAAATGACAGGGAATATTTACACTAATAATGGCAAGTAAATAGAATGAAGCCAGATGCTGTGAGATTTGATTTTAAATCTCTGCTCCATATATATCTGTATTCTTGTAGGCATTACTTAATTTATCTTTCCTCAATGAACTCCATCTTCATATTTGTCAATGGGAATGTCTAGGCAGATTAGAATTCATGTAACACCTTACATACAACGAATACATTGGTAAAAATAGTAACTGGCATGTAATATACTTTTATTATTTTGGGTATTGTGTATTATCATCATTATTATCACATTTTTCTTAAGTTGGCCATACTAATAACAAAGATGTGGAATTACATTATTGTCCCTAACATATCAAGAAGAGAGACCTGTGATTTTAATATGTAATAATGCAGAATATAATGATTCATGTTTCATTGCCTTTCATTACAAGAGTAAGAAATGGGATTTAAGTATGGGCCGAAGGTAGTGGGCACATACCATTGATCTAACCTCTATTTATGCTGAGTATCAGCAGAAAATTATATTAAATGGAGAAAGATTATCGAGTATCTCAAAATTTTAGGCTAGAAAAGGTGAAGCTCTATGGCATAATCACTCCATAAATCTTGATGCTAGATTTAGGAGAGGTGACTCACTTGTCACAATGCTGCTGAGTTGGCCTTTGAAAGAGCAAGGGTGATACCAAACATGAGGAAGACAGACAAGTGCACCCCAACACTGAGGCAGCCTGGCTGCTGCTCTGTTTACTTATGGTTCTAACTTCACTGAAAAGGATAAGGCAGGCACAGAAGCCAGCCGGATTTACATCCTTAGTCTCCTTTGCTCTAATTATGTACCTATGTGTATTTGTGTTCATATCTAATTTCTGATTTTGTCAGAGTAATCTTAGAACAGGCTGCCTTGTTCTCTCTTTCTGTGTAGTATCCCCATGATCAGGATTTTGAATTTTCCATCCAAGATTTTATATTCAATATGAAAATCATGATAACCAGAACATTAAGATATTAACAACATAATATTCTTCCACAAATAAAAAGACATCACATGGGGATGCATATAATTTATAGTTATATAATTTGCACTTTAATTTTAACATTCTACATTGACCTAAAGAAACAAATAAAAGTAAGTGCAAAGTCTTGTATTTAGAAGCTGTTGGACTTACTCCGTTTTCATTGGGTTTCATCTGATCTAGCTATAAAGCAGACAGAAGATGAAATTTTAGCCCCATCTAGTTAAATTGAGATGGAATCAAGACTGAGAAAAATAAGACACATGAAAGCATTTTTAGAACAATGATATGTTATGTAAATATAATTGTTTTTTGTTTATTTTACATAGAGAGATAATGAAAACAATTAAGTAGAAATATATTAATAATTATCACTTATCTATCTTCCAAAAGACCTAAAATATGCATATTTGCTAACATGAGGGTCTAAAACACCATTGTATTTTTATTTATTCAGATATATTTCAAGTATTTTTGTCATTCACCATACTGTAATTATTTCTTATGTCTGAGATCAAAACCTTATTTAATTGGAAATATGACTCACCATAATTATTACACCATAAATTTAAATACTTTAATGGAGGTAATAGTACAAAGTTGGGTATATACATTTAAATATCCCAATAAACCAAGTCATCAGCATTAATGATTAGACGTGAGGAGGGCTTGTTTATTTTAAAGTAATGAAGGATCAGAGGATGAATGAGTTTTTCAAGGTCATTGAATTAATTGCAAGGTTATTATAAGGTATCTTGTGGGTGAGGTTACATGTTCTATGAATTTGTCAAAGTCACCATCTGTATTTGTGTTTGACTTTGAGCTCTGAAATTTAGATGAAAGAATACATTTGAGAGGGACAATGTGAGGTCAGTTTAGGTTTGTACTTTGAAGATGAGAGATTGGCTACACAAAGGTATGTGCTTAATATTTGATTCTTTTACCCAGTTTTACCTTTATTTTAGTATAACATAATTCTCAGAGCAGAGAAAAACAGAAATGTAACACTATGACAATTCCCTACAAATTTTACTATGTCAAGGATCAATGTAATCCCTCTTTGTAATAAGTCATGAAACATTTATGGATGGAAATGCACATATCATGAAATTTTAATGTGTACATGCATATCTTGGGTTTCAAAAACTCTTAAAAGATATTAATTTAGTACCATCAAAGATACTTAAGTATCTCAGTTTAAACCTTCGTGCTGTCCAGATACTCCTGAATGTTAAGTTTAGCATCGATTTAAAACTGGACTGTTTTGTAAACTCAACATAAAAACAGTGAGTCAATGACTGTGCAGTAATAGTAATGACAAAAATAAAATTTACCTTTAAATTAATTTTATTAATATCAACCATCTGACTACCTATGAATCATCTGTCTATCATTTATTATCTATTTATCCATGTCTATATCATGAACATCTATCACCTATCTGTTATCTATCAATTTTCTATTACCTATCTGTTCTCAATTTACCACCTTTCCATCTAGCACCACTAATTTTCCTTGCTTATTATTTTCTAAACTTTTTACTTGCTTTTTTATTTAAAATATCCTTCATTCTTAACCCACTTAATGGGTTCTCAATGAATATTTGTACAGGAATGGATGTTCTGAAGTGTCAGAGCATCTATTCATAGAATTCCATCCTTCAACTCAAATATGCTTCTATCATATAGTGTTTAAAATTAATTCTTCTATTCTGTTTGAGCTGCAAGGAACCTGCTTTATATTCCTTGCTTATCATTCCTGTCATTTATTTGCTGAATTATTATTTCAGATACAGTGTATCTTGAGGCTTATAGTCGAATGTAATAGGAAACCAAGTAAATTAATGAGTGTGATATAATTCAGCAAGTGTTAGTATATTTGTGTTCAAGTTTTGGGAGGAGGAGTCAATAGGATTCATAATTAGCTAATATTTATAGAAGATGCATAAAGTAGAAGTCATATGAGCTGCCCAATATTTTGAATAAGACTTTCAATAAATGAAAATACATAGGAAATACATTCCATATAGTAACACATATCAAAATGTTCCCTGGAAAAGTCACTGTGAAGATACGATAAATATGTTTTCTTACATACATTGTTAAGGTAATGTTAAGGTAAGGATTTTCCAGACTACCCCTCTATCACTTTCTTCCTTCATTATAAAATACTCTTTTATCATTGATTAAATTTTTTTAGGGAATTATTGGTGAAATTATTAAGGCCACTCCACATAGTTAAAAGGGAGGTTTATTTTGTGGAGTAACTTACAAGTGAAGGGATAGGTAACAGGGTCTGGGAAAGGTGTAGTGCAGTCTGGCAGTGTTCTCTGGAGAACTCTGCTTGATCTACCTCCAGTGTCCAGGGTCCAGGAACCAAGAGAGCCTGCACATCCCGGATCTTGGGTCTTCAGGGTCCTCTCTCAGCCTCACCTTGTAGGTGTGGCAGTTACTGAAGCCTCAATGGGCGTTGGAACTTCCACATCAAAGCTGGAATGGCTACCCACTACAGGGAATTTCATCTATGCTTTGCTAATCTGTTTGCTCTCTTCTCTCACTAAATTTTATCTTCCTATCACCACTTTAACCATTTTCCCACAGCCTGATCCTCACATTACTGCCTGCTTGTTTTGTTTTATGACCCACTGATTTTAATGAGGGGCATTTGTGTGGTTGCAGGTTTGAAAGTGTCCATTGTAGACTGGCGGTTTCATAGTTTACTGAAGATAGTCACTGCCTTGCCCAGAATCTATCAGTTGCCAATAGTTCAGCAAGGGGCCGTAGGTTCTTCTCAGTCCTATTCTAATTCTCAAGTAGGCCTATTTCTAAAATTTGGATTTATGTTGACGTTATTGAACCACATGGAGCTGATTTTTGTGTATGGTTAGAAAAAGGGGCAGGGCGTTAGTGGCGCACGCCTTTAATCCCATCACTCGGGAGGCAGAGGCAGGCAGATCTCTGTGAGTTCGAGGCCAGCCTGGGCTACCAAGTGAGCTTCAGGAAAGGCGCAAAGCTACACAGAGAAACTCTGTCTCGAAAAAAACCAAAAAAAAAAAAAAAAAAAGAAAGAAAAAAGATTTAGTTTACAGTTCATTCTTCTACATGTGGATCTACGTATTTTCCACCACCATTTGCTGAAGAGGCTGTCTTTCTGCAGCGTACCCTTTTGGTCTGTCTGTAGTCGCACAGGTTCTCTGATTTATGTCAGAAGTTTGTTGTTTTTTTTTATTACTCTTCTGCTCTAGTATAATTAGAAGTCAGGGGTGGTAATTTTTGTTAAAAAGAATATGACTTTTGAAGTCTCTAGAGATCAGCTTAGGAATAAAGTCAAAATGATTCACTACCCTGAAGTTTATGTGGGAAGGAACACTCCAGTATGGAACTAACTTCCTGAACAAAACGACTACACGTGGTGGTTAAGTGGCTCAGTGGGTGAAGGTACTTGATGTCGAATCTGATATCTTTATTTTATGCCTGTGTCCCATATGATGAAAGGAAATAATTGCCTCCCATGCCACCCACTAGTTATTCTCTGACTTCCAAATAGATGCCAAGTCATGCAAACTCACCCACTCATGCTCATAAAATCACAAACACAAAATAAATGCAACAGGAAGCCTAAAATGACAATATGATAGAATTAGGTCAAATGGAAAAAGTAACTGAGCACTCTATGAGATTTCCATATGTAGTTATTACTAGGAGCATCAACTGAGGAGGATAAGGTCAGAAATCATGCTTGTATTTGGTAACTGCATGAGCTTTGTCGTTTCACACTGCTCTGAGTCTTTTGGTTAACTCCCTATCTATGCTTTTCTTCCTTCCCACTGCACCTGGAATTATATGTCCACAATTCTGTAAGTGATTTTAATGATAATTTTATTCCACTTGATGAATGCCAAGTAATAATAGACAGAGGGATAAAAGATGATGTCGTCAAAAGCCATTTAGGATAGAGTTATGTGGAGGTTGCTTCTGTATAGATTCAAAGGGAGACAGCAGATACTATCAAAGCAATGACAAAATGAGAGAGAGAGAGAGAGAGAGAGAGAGAGAGAGAGAGAGAGAGAGAGAGAGAGAGAGAGAGAGAGAGAGAGGCTTTTTTCATTGCAATTGAATAAATACCATGTTTGAGTTTGGTTATATGGTTATCCACTCTATCTCCATTGCTAATAGTACTGTAGAAAGGATTAAAGACTTAGTAAAATAATCACTTAGAAATATCCTTGATCATATTTGATTTCTGTGATGGCCAGACTTTACTATTAGTTGTTTGACCATCTTAAGAAATTCTGTAGTAGGTACAAGATAGTGACAATGTATTGTTTCCAAATTTATTGGAAATCAGCATTGGCTGATTGAAGACTGAAAGTTAACACATACATAACTACACAATCTCTAAGGTTTTCAAGGACCATTTTATGTGTTGTTTGGTTTCAGATTTGGTGCAACAACAGCTCTGCAAAATGTTTTATGCCTCATTCTCACTTGGAAGGCGAAAAGAGAGTGTGAGCTTTCAATGTGAGGTTAAACGAATCGCCATGCCACTGTAGAGCCCTCTATAACACTGAACTGTTTCTGTGTTTGAATATATGATGTCGAATTGAAAATGAGGGAAATTTTTGTCTTTTTTTACTCCTTTTCACTTAGATTCTTTCCCCATCCACACATTTTATTAGCTCTTGGACAACTTCATACATTGTGTTTTGATCCTATTCACCGCTTTCTCCAACTTCCCTAAGTTTCAACCCCAGCCTTCCCTACCCAACTTTGTGTTCTTATTTTTTTTTCAAATCTGCCAAGTTCAGTTTACATTTCCTATATACTTTTAGGGCTATGGAAAACCTATCCGGGGTTACACATTAAAGATAACCAACTCTTCCTCTCAGAACAGCTATCAGTTGCCAATAGCACCTTAGCTTTTTACTTTTTATTTTGGATGGATTGCCTTGATTTATCTGGATATTAGAATACTCATTTATTTCATAAGTATATATTGATTATTCATATGTATATCAAGCACATGAAAATTAAAAAAAGAAATCAAAGAGTTTATAAGTTAAAGTGAATGTTTTTGGATTCACATAAACAATGAAGGGAACTGTGGGTATGCACAGAAACAAGATATATATGCTATGCCTGAAAGTGTCAAGAGTTCAGAACAGAAATAAAGAATTGATGATAGAGAGCTGAGTAAATATATCAGTAGCATAAGAGGATCAGGATGTCTATGAATTCTGTGATTTAATTCTTAGTGGTTCTGAAGGATTGGATTTTCCCTGTAGACTACAGAGATAAAATTATTGTTTCTAGATACCATGTCACAGTATGAGTTCATAGAGTTAACCTGGAAACTTCAAGAGAAATACTGGTCTTGGCATGGGCTTTTTGAAACCCATTCCCAATTACAAACTTCTTCCAACAAGGCCATACATTCTAATCTTTCTAATGCTATCAAAGAGTCCCACTCCCTGGTGGACTAAGCATTCAAATACACGAGCCTATGGGGACTTCTTATTCAAACCACCACAACTATTTTAGACAACCAGGTTCCATTGCTTCTATCTTTTTGATAATGGCTGTTAACATGAATTCAACCTCTAGGCATTCCCAGATTAGAAAAAGCTGGGATTGAATCTCTCACATCATTGTTTCAGAAGTATGCTTCCTGTTAAAAGTATTGCATCTCACAGCCTTCTTCTCATCACAGGCAAAGTTTATGATATGGGATCTTATCAAAACAAAATCATGATACCAGTCTGATTCAGTATCTTGGACATAGCCAGGTTCGGTAAGTGCTTGTTAATAAATATTTCTCATTTAAAATATAACAACACATTCTGGATAAAGATGTTAAAATAAAACAGTGAAAATAAATTATAGGGACTCTATCCTCCCTTAATCCCTCTACTTCTTCTCTTTTTTCTTTTCATCCCACACATTCACTCTCTTTCTACCCATCTCCCCCTTTTCCTCTCTTCCTTATCCTCTTCATCTTGCTTTCCATTATCTCTACTTTACTAGGTAATGGGTACATATACAGATATGTATACTTTATGATAATTTACTGCAGTGTTCCAGATGTAAGGATTTAATATAATAGAAGTTGTGTTAGTAAACACAAAATATTATATGATTTTAGAATGAGAAATGATTGCCTTATAGCATGAATAATGAATATACAAGCTGTACTGGTACCAAATTGGAAGAATTATATGTTTAACGGACATGATCAAGGAGAAAATCCAAAGACTGTGTTTTAAATGGCAAGCCAGAGAACAGGAGTGGTGTCTGACAACTAGTTGAGATGGTAATACCTCCAGTC